>NW_028186345.1:933484-939716 GCF_003343005.1 Rhea americana
GCCTGAGCCGGGGAGCCCGAGCCGGCGGAACGTTAATTGGATTTCATTCACGCGGGGCCGCGGAAAAGCCCAAGGGCTCGGGCTGGAGAGGCGATTAGGCGGGTTCATTCAGGGATTCATTGACAAAATAGGGGAGAGCGGGTAGGCTAGCTGCACGCACGCACACGCGCACACACACGCGCACACACACACACACACACACGCACGCACGCACACGCCGGGGCTGCTTTTCCCTCCCCGTGACTCCACCGCCGCCCGGCGCGGGGGAGGCAGCACGGGGGGGGGGGGAGCTGCGTGATTCATTTTCCTGGGGCGGAGGGAGATAAGTTGTGCGGAGTTGGAGGGGCGCAGCCGCTTGCTGAGCTAGCCGCATGCCTCTGTGAAAGAGAGGGGCGCTTCCAGAACACGCTCCGCTCCCCTCGTCCTTCCTCATGCTAGATACGTTCAGACCCGTCCCTTTCGCGTCGGAAATGGCGATTAGTAAGTCCGTGGCGTGGCTGAACGAGCAGCTGGAGATGGGCAACGACAAGCTGCTGCTGATGGACTGTCGGCCGCAGGAGTTGTACGAGTCGTCCCACATCGAGTCGGCCATCAACGTGGCTATCCCCGGCATCATGCTGCGGCGGCTGCAGAAAGGCAACCTGCCGCTGCGCTCCCTGGTCGCCAGCAGCGAGGAGGACCGGGAGCGCTTCGCCCGCCGGTGCGGCACCGACACCGTGGTGCTCTACGACGAGCACAGCCGCGACTGGAACGAGAACACGGGCGGCGAGTCCGTGCTGGGGCTGCTCCTCAAGCGCCTCAAAGACGAGGGCTGCAAGGCGTTTTATCTGGAAGGTGAGAGCCGCCGCCGGGCCGGGGGGGAGCTCGCTGCCTGCCGGGGGTCAGGGTGGCGAGCCCCGGGCCGCAGGGGGTGATGCGGAGCCCCGGGCTCGGCCCGCAGCCTCCCCGGGCGCTGCGCGCTGGCCCTCGGGGCGGACGCTGGCTGAGCAGGAGGCTTTTCCCCGTGGTCCCCCCGTGTCCTGTCCTTGCTTGGTGCAAAGAGACCTCGGGGAYTGGAAACGCTGTGGCAGCGTGTGCAGGGCAGGGCTGATGGGGCCCCGGCATGAGCCGAGAACAGGAAGCATTTGCCCCAAGACACCTCTCCAGAGGTCCCCGGCAGGGCGAAGCGACACTGAGCTTTAATCTTGAACATACAGAGCCTCCCCCCCCCCACACCCCTCGCCGCAGCGGCCGGTTTTGCTAAACCTTCTTTTATGTTAGTCCGTCTTGCGTGAGAATGTGACTATTTTTTTTTCCTTTCCCCGGTGCTCGGGGGAGAGGGGGGGAGAGCGGATGCCCATTAGGAGACGGAGCCGTAGCGGAGAAATAAGTCAATCTGCCGTCAAATATCAGGTTGCATTTTTTTTTTTCGCTTTGCTTTTCTCCCCAGGTGGTTTCAGCAAGTTCCAGGCCGAGTTCGCCCTGCACTGTGAAACTAACCTAGACAGTTCGTGTAGCAGCAGCTCCCCTCCTCTGCCGGTCCTGGGCTTGGGAGGCCTCCGGATCAGCTCCGATTCCTCCTCAGACATTGAGTCTGACATTGACAGAGACCCCAATAGTGCCACCGACTCCGATGGCAGCCCTCTCTCCAACAACCAGCCTTCCTTCCCAGTGGAGATTTTACCCTACCTCTACTTAGGCTGTGCCAAGGACTCCACTAATCTGGACGTTTTAGAAGAGTTTGGCATTAAATACATCTTGAATGTGACCCCCAACCTGCCTAATCTCTTTGAAAATGCCGGGGAATTTAAGTACAAGCAGATCCCGATCTCTGACCACTGGAGCCAAAACCTGTCTCAGTTCTTTCCTGAGGCCATCTCCTTTATAGGTGAGACCCGGTTGCTTGCTAACAGCTACATGTCAAGCAGAATTCAATTTCTTTTGCAGAATTCAAAAGAGATTTGGGGCGAGAAACAGTAGCAGCTCTTTCTGAGGGTTGCTCAGCTTTCTGATTTTTTTAAGCGGACTTACATTGAGGGGAGGGTGCTATTCCCAGGTTTAATGACAAAACCTGGTGAATTTTGACCAACGTTTGCAGGTGGCAAACGTATACATGGTTTAGCTGGCTGTCGGGTCGCTGTGGGAACAGGGCTACTTGTGGCAAAGCTGGGCACTGAGCAATATGCAGGATGGAGAATATTTTTAAGCCTTTTTCTTTCTTTCTTTCTCTTTTTCTTTCTTTCTTTCTTTCTTTCTTAAAAAAAAAAAAAGCCCGAGGTTCATGGTTTGTGTCCTATTTTTCCCCTTCGGATTACTGAAGAGTAGTATAATAATTTCTTTTTTTATCAGGGAAGCTAACTTTAGCTTTTTAAATACAACTTATTCATAACAGTATTCCTGGCAAATGTATAGCGAGAGCTTTAATTAAGTCTCGTGGTAATAATGATATACCTCTCAGGCTCGGTGTCTCGGTTAGCCAGCCCTTAAACGGTACCCGTCAGCTACGAAAACGGACGGGCTCGGGGGCTCCAGGAGTTCTGGTTAAAAATTTGCACTTTCCTTCACATTAGTGAAGACCGAAGTCGCCCCGATGGGGTGCGGTGGGGTGGGCATCGCGTTATCTGTTGGGAAGCTGTGCTGTAATCCGGTTGAATGATACCGGTAATAGTGGAGAATGTAGGTAATCTGAGCCCAGCAGGAAGAAATGTGGGCTGGAAGCCACAAAGAAACTAATCTCCAGGCATTGTAATGCATTTCCTATTACAAAGGAACCCATTTTCAACCAATGTTGACATCCTGTTCCTCTTAATGGGCTGTCCCCTGTGACTTCCCTCATTCTTTTAAAATGCCTGAATACCTCCATTGTTAGCAGCACAACAGTTGGAGAATAATTTAATAGACCTTTGCAGTCTGCTGGTCTGTATAAAAGGCATTCAGTGACATATTGCAGGATTTCCATGCTGGGGCAAGGGGACTGTAAGAATTTAAGGCACATTTCCAAGCAAAAGAGTGCCTTTTAAAACTGGCTTTTAAAACAGTGTCATGCAGCGTATCTTGCTCCCCCTGTCTTGTTCTTAAATTTCTCAGCTTTGGGGCTCTGGTACAAATGCTTAGGGGGCTGGAGTCTCCTCTTGTCATCATTTCAAACCGGTGTGAAGTTAACCCTTGCATTGCCGTGTCAGCTTTTGAGATCAGAATCACTGTTTCTTCTTATTTGATACTTCTGTTCATGTTGTGAGATCAGTTACCAAGCTGCTGTCTTACGTGTCCTTCTCTGCCTCTTTGTCCCTGTACAGATGAAGCTCGGGGGAAGAACTGCGGGGTCCTGGTGCATTGCTTAGCGGGGATCAGCCGCTCGGTCACGGTGACAGTGGCCTACCTCATGCAGAAGCTCAACCTGTCCATGAATGATGCCTACGATATTGTCAAGATGAAGAAATCCAACATTTCACCCAACTTCAACTTCATGGGCCAGCTGCTGGACTTTGAGCGAACTCTAGGGCTGAGCAGCCCCTGTGACAACCGGGTGCCGAACCAGCAGCTGTACTTCACCACCCCTTCCAACCAGAATGTCTTCCAGGTGGACTCCCTGCAGTCCACGTGAGCTCCCGTGGCCTCCTTCACTCCTCATGGGATCATTCCTCAGTGGTTTCTCTTTGGCAGTGGTAAAGCAAACGCAGCTTTCTCTTTTTCTGGTCTCTGCTGTCAAAAAGCAGCTGCAGATGCAGGCTAGAAAAGGTTACACAGTGCGAGCTCGGCTATTGCGAAGGGAAGGAAGGTGGTGAGATCCCTGGGAAGGAAGGTAGTGAGCAGCCAGCAGGGTAGCAGCGCACCCACTGGGTGCACAGTTGCTCCCACTCCCGTGGTGGCTGGGATCTGAGGACTTCCAAAGGGGTTCGGGTAAGACTGGACAGACTGAGCACGTGTTCTCTAGTGACTGGAAGTATACGACTTCTTTGCTTTTGGATCTGTGACATACATTTTTGTCTTCAGTGAAGACTTCTTGTTTGTGTGTTTTTTTTTTTTCTTTTTTTTTCCTGTTTTAATTTAGAGGAGCCAAAGAAAGAGATTTCAGCTTAGTGTATTTGGAGTACTTGTTTGCCAGGAGCTCAGTAGTATTCTACTTGATCAGTGTAAATATTTATTCTTAAATCGATTTGCAATTTTTTTTAATTCACATGTATTCAAGAAGTCAATCCAAGGGACATCTACACTTTTGTTCTCTTCATAAATTCTGCTTTTTTTGTTTTTGTTTTTTTTTAATTACAAAGAATATATTTGCAGCATGTTTAATTTTATTGTTCAACTGAAGCACGCTTTCCATGGGGAAGAAATGGCAATGGAGAGAAGTTTTCAAATCATGTTTTGTGAGCAAGAACAGTCTATTCTTTCATATATTTTCTTTTCCTTGTGGTGATTTTTTTTCTCACACTTTTGATGTAGTTTCACATGATATATATATTTTTAAATTAAATTAATTTTTGCCTTACCTTTTGTAAATAGATCATCTGGGAGAAGATTTGTCTTTGAATGAGAAAGATTTTTGATCACTTTTTAAAACTTTCAGATGTGCTAAACAGTGCATTACCTCTGTACAAATTCTTCAGGGAGCTTCACCTCAAATGCAATATTTTGTGTCTTTTTTCCCCCCTTTTTTGTATAAAACTGGAAGTATGTGCGAGCATTTGTACCTGTGTGTGCGCACAGTGAACCTGCACATGGTTGCCAATAAGGGAGAGTCTAATTCACGGTGTAAAAGTTTTAAGATGGAATTTATTATAAGAATGTAAAACCTTAAATTATTAATAAATAACTATTTTTGGCTATTGACAACCTGGCTGGTTTATTCCCCCYTTTYTCCTCTAGGTAAATGTGGGTAATTGCACATATACATATGTTTATGTTTAAAGGTAATGATTATTTTCAGAAGTTTTTGTATAGCCCTTAAGAAAATAAAGTCTTAATTCCCCCCCCCGCCCGTGCACGCACACACCCACCCCCCTTTGGTCCACTGATGCCTAAATGAATGAACAGTGAATATATTGGATTCTTGTCTTGCCTTGGTGAAGGGAGTCGTTCTGAAGGCCTTTTGGTTAATGATGGAACAGCCCAGTGTCCCTTTGCTACTCCATGGACGCACCTGGCCCTGGTGCATTGCTTCTGGGGTGCAGAGCTGCTTTTTTTTTCTGGCTCCATCCACAAGTGTGTGCCATTCTCTTGGAGACACCAGGAGACAGTGTTTTTGTGAGCTCCTGTCCAGCAGGAGCTCATTTCACAGATCCATAAACAGTTTGTAGACGTAAACGATTTTCTGTTGCTGTTCAGGCATGTTGCAGCTTAGCAGGTGAAGGCAAGAAGGAAATCCTCTGTATGCCATTAGCCACCTCATTTCCCCCGCCCCCTTTTTTTTGACCATTCAAGTAGTGCTGTCTATGCAGAAGGAAAAAGGGGGGATTATTGCGATTGCAACACTTCCTGTTGTAACTTATTTTCATTAACATCCTTCCTAAAGAGAAGTGGCCCAAGGTAGGGTAGTGCCCAAACACTGTGTGCAGTAAAATGAAGACTGACTGATCCTCCTGCTTGGGCTGCCAGCTGGGATTTTGCAGGAGTCCTGGCAGTCAAGGAACATTTCATGTAATTTTAGCAACTGCAAGTGTGTGAAATGAAAAGCAAACAAAACACGGGGAAAAAAAGTGAGTCAGTGTCTCATGCAGTAGTGGCCTAGATTGAGTGCATAAACTGTGAAAGTAGAAGTGGGTTGCAGTTAAACTTGGCTTGTGCTAATCCAGTTTTGAACGGTTTCCGCTCTTGGCATTCCCTGTGCTGCTCTGTTCAAAGTGGAGATTTGCAAGCAGCTCTAGCAATTTCCTGTCCAGCTGCAGCTCAAGTGATTTTTTTTTTTTAATATGGTCTGTGGATAATTTTAGCCAGTTTCCTCTTTGTGGATTATTAATCTGCTTTCCTTGTAGAAGCTATATAGCTGTGTCCCTACTGTTCTGCTGAAGTCAACAGATGGCCTCCCCGCCACTTCCTCTCGCTTCCCTGTGGGTTTGTTGTCAGGCCACTTCTGAAATTAATAGTGTTTTCTGGCTGACTGCCACAGGCCATTACCGCAAAGGGGAAGTAACACATCTGAATAGCAGGAAGCCGGGCAGGGTCACAGTGTGAACTGAACCTGTTGAGCACAATTGGGCCTCTCCCATTCAGCAAGTGTACGGCTCCTCTCTCTCCTCCCCCCCCCCCCCCCCCC
>NW_028186345.1:939991-1097053 GCF_003343005.1 Rhea americana
GCAAGGGCTTCCTGCTTCCTTCCTGCTTTGCTGAATGACTAACACGAAATGGGTAGTTCTGCAATTCATCATTTTTCAGGACAAGCAAGTAAAGAAGGCCAGTTTTGCTCTCACTGAGCATCACTCACGAAGGCAGAGTCAGGCAAAAAACTTGTTCCAATCATTATTTTTCCTCCAGTGATCTTCAAACCAAGGTTGTTAGTCAGAAACCTTTGCTGAACTTGAACCAGGACAAACAGCTGCGGTCACTGGCAAACCCAAACCAGAGCTGGAACTGAACCAAAAACTGGTTCAACCTCTGCTTTTGCTGAGGATATTTGCATATGCCGATATGCTCACTCTTAATCACAGATGGCTTGGAGAGAAAAGAGCTGGGGGGCTCCCAACAGCAATACTCCTTTCCACCACATGCACTCCTATGCAGCTCTGTCCTGGCATGCAGCAGGGACAGGTTTATGCCACACAAGCACTTGCCAGCTTTTCTGAGTCCTAGATCTGCTGCTCCTGCAGTCCCCCTCAACACTTATTTCAAAATAATCTGCTTGCTCTCCCTCCCGCCTTGCTTCAGTCCTTGCTGGGATGGGGCAGAGGTCTCAGGCTTCTGAGTGGGTTGGCAGCTTTTGCAGTTCCTCAGCTAAAGGAAAAGTAATTTGAGCTCAGGTAAAGTAATTTGCAAAGGGAAGAATAAATCCTCTGTGTCTGTAGGGACAGTCCCTATACATATATAAGGGAAACAGGAGGGGGAGGGGAAGATCTCCTGCTGCAGGTAAAAAAAAAATTACAATCTACTTCATATTGTAATGTGGAAGTGTAAGATAGTGAATTACTTCAGAAGCTACTGAGCTCTTAGGAAGGAGAACAGTACCACCCAAGAATGAATCCTGCAGGGTCTGAGCGCTCTCACATGACCCAGCGGTGTCGGTAACACACAGGGTGAAATTGTGCCCCATGGCACCGATGTCTCCTTTGCTCCACCAGGGCTACAGTTTCCCGCAGTGCCTGGATGCGCATTAGCACTTTGCTTTTCATTTTCTGCGCGATGGCATAGTGTAGCTCATTGCGCCACTTCCTCTTCTTGCGYTTCCTCTCCACACCCTTTCAAACCACTATACTGTCACCTTCAAAATGCCTTCCACCCCTTTCTCTTTTCATGTCCATCATTTTCTCTTTCCTCTTCTTGTCCCCTTTTAATGTTTTTTCCCCCCATCGTCTGTTCTTCCAAAGACCTTTTTCTAAACCCCATAATTCTTTCTTATTTCTCTTCCRTTTTCTCACCCTTTTCTGTTTTCCCTATTGCGCTCTTCCTGTTTTGCTCATGTTGCCAGAACCAGCTCCTCTTTCCACCAGCTTTAAGCCTCTTGGATTTCACAGTAAAAGAATAGAATGAGTGTCATAGACTAGAGCAGTTTTACTGAGCYGTAGGAAGGGTATATATGAGGGGATGAAGGAAGAAAATTTCACTGCTGTCYTCTTACCAGTTCCTAGGAGACAAACCTTTTCCTTTTGTTCCCTGACTCTCTGAAGGTTTGACTCTGTGGCTTGCTGAAGGGTCACGTATGAGAAAGACTGGCAGAGCAGCAAGGCACCACTACAGCTTTGTAGGCCTGTTTTCCTCCACACCTCTCAGAGTCACTGAAAGCTTTGCTCAAGTGAAAATGCAGAACAAATTCCTAAGCCCGGTTCAGTCCCCCTCAGCCTGGCCTTGGACATGTAGCATAGATGCAGGGGTGTGTGCACATGTTCAGCATCATTCTGGTCCCCCAGAAACAGAAGTTTGAGGCCAAACTCCTCCATCACGTATGGGCACATATGGGTAACTCCTATGACATCTGTGAAATGGTGCACATGGCAAGAGGTCTGAGTCTGCAGCAGACATTTCATCGCAAAAGGGAAATATAGGCTACTCACTGGTGTTTTCCATTGACATGTGGTGACACTGGGGTATCCAGACTCTGCCTTTCCTCTTCCAACAGCCGGAAACGAATGGTGCTATATCATGTTTCTCCTTTCTTCATAGCTAAATTGGAAAGATAACCATGTGCTGTAGCTTAATAGACTGCACAGACAGAAAGYTAGTATTGGAGTTGCTGCTGTCTTTTGAGAGAAGTGCTTGTCTCTGTAAGGAAAGGAAAAAACTCCATTAGATGCTCTCTGTTATTTTGTTATCATAGGAATCTGAAAGTGCTGAGGGAATTTTGGAGTGCTCACAGCCATAGCTTTTCCTCATAAGGCAAAGATGAAGGACGTTAACTTACCACAAACACAAGGAGATGATTATCAGATGGAAAGTGGGTATAGAGTCTGTTTAGGAAATATTTCTTATTGACAGAAGATGCATTCAGGACTATATTTGAGAGATGCTATGGAAAATGCACCCTGTTTGACTTCACAGCTGCAATCCGCAGGACGCAGGAAGTGCACAGAAAAGCTGGCACTGTCCTGTCCTTCGGCTGTTCCAGTACTGCAGATACCAATGACATGAAATGATACGATGTGGGAAGTCTGTTTACTTTAACGTGGAGACCATGGTGAAGCACTTGCTCATTTTGCCAGAGGCACAAGTGTTTTGGAAAGTCCTGCTGCTGAGGTCTTCTACTTTTCCAAATGGACAATGTTCTCGCATAACCACAAGACATTTTTTAATGCCTTTCTCTATTTTTCTGTTAAAGTCATGTTCTGGGGCATTATGGAAGTCCCTTCCTTCCTTCCTTCGTTCCTTCCTTCGTTCCTTTTTCTTTCTTTCTCTTTCTTTCTTTCTTTTTCTTTTTCTTTCTTTCTTTCTTTCTTTCTTTCTGTAAAGAAATGTAGCTCAGCACGTCTCACCCAGGCAGAAATTCACTCTGTACTGAAGCCTACCACCGAGTTCTTATTCCTTTTAAGCATTAGATAGGCCTTGAGTAATGCCTGGACTCTGTGGAGGGTGTTTTTGTTATAAATACAGACAAAATGTGTCCGCTCTCTGGCAATATGAAACAAGAACAACCAATTATACACACACCTTTACAGTCCCTCACCTCGCTTTTTTGTTTTAAGTGACATTTTGCAGGCCACTGTGTGTGAACAAAAGCTTTTTTATATTCATAAATTACTGACAGAGCAGACAGCAATGCCTGTTATTAAGGTGGACCAATGCTTCCTGTTATAAGAGGACTTTCTTTTCAGATGTTTACAACTTTGCCAGACTTTGTTTGGACTTGAATATAAATGCCTCGGGCTGATCTATAAAGATAAAAATAAATGAATATCCCTCTGAAAATGTCATCCTGAAAGACTTGCCCCCCCTTTTTTTTCCTAATGAAAATGCCTTGTTTTCTGTCTGTGTAACAAAATCTGTTACTGTTTCCTTGAGCAGCTTCGCAGCTCTGTGCCTGGAGGAAGGGACGTGAAATCTGGCAGGGTGTGTCAGGAATGCGCCTGTCCCTGCTTCCCCGAGAAGCTCAGTTTGCCCAGGCTTTCAGCATTTGGCAAATGGCAATTTGCACATGCCAAGCAATTATGTTTTTAAGTCAGCACCCCTAAGATCTGGCTGGCATGCTTCTGGTGTTGAGCAKGGCCGCGGAAATGGCAGCGCCATAGAGTGAAGGCAAGTGCATTCCCCAGTCAGGACGGCAAAGCAGAAAGGACTTCCCAGTTGTGGCCCCTGCTGTGGGGTGGCACCTGGGGAAGGAGGGTGATGAGGGAGATGACGTGATGGTGATACATGGGGAGGTATCCCACAATAATGTCATGATTTAAACCCTACAGGATGCCAGATATTACAGGTGTTATTAGATGTCAAGACTGTTATGTTTTTGCAATATTTGCAATACGTATTTTCATTGTGATTTGTGCATCCAAGGGGTGTGTCGGTGAGCTGGAGGAATACGTAATGAGTCCCATACCCTAAAGGGATATGAAAAAGGAGGACGAGCCTCTAGTTCGACAGCACCACCTCAGGATCCTCCAAACTCCTCACCACGTAGGGCCCTGGGAGCTGGGAGGCATTAATAGAGATGGAGGAGGAAAGACCCACATGGGAAATGTGGAGATCCCATCAGTGATGAGGATGGAGAACCTACGTGGGAGGAAACAGGCTCAGCAGATGTGAGAGGACCCCATGGTTCGGGTAGCCTTAGCACTGCTTCATTTGAGAGCTGGGCAGAGACTGGGGCAAGGAGCAAGAGAAGCAGCAGAGAGCAAAGGATGGACCATGAGGGGCCTGGAGGTGATGTTTGGGTGAGATAAGGAAGCACTGCACAAGAATGTCCAGGAGAGGTCTTGGCGTGTGGTCCAATAATACAGCAAAGCAGCCTTAATCACCAGCTACTACAATAAGCCAGAGTCTTGCTCTCTGCCGCTTCCCTGCACATACAGTCCCTGTCACCAGAACTAGTGTTCATTCAGCTCTGGCATGATCTGGTTTGGGGAACTAAACTAGAAGAAAACTGTTCACTTTTCTTTGACAGGATTATTTTGCTGCTAGTTAGCTACTCCTGCTAGCCCTGCATAGTTAAGAAGGGTGCTTGTCCCGGAAGGAAGATGGGAGTGAGACGGCAGCAACTAATGAATGTATCACGTAGCTTTCATGACAGGTTACATCCAAGACAGCTTTGATGAGAAGCAAGGCCTATTGACCCAAAATGGAGAAGTCTAATTATAAAGCTATCTTGTTTCTGTACCTGAGCAGTGTTGGTCACAGCTAGCTCAAGTGTCTCTGCACTGTGCAGTGTAAACACCCTTTACATTCTTGTTTTCTCAAGGCAAAATACATAGGAGATAAGTCATCTGTGAATAGTTTTGGSGTTAGACAGCAGAGAATATGCACATGTTAAGTGACAGAAAGCTGGGTACCTGGGCGAGGTAGCTGCTGCAAAGGCAAGAGCTGAGGAAATGTGGCTGCTTCTGGGGTTCATTCACAGTTAAACTTTGCACTTAGGTGTCTCAGGTGGCAGCTAGATGTGCAAGTTCTTCAAAGCGCTTGACATCACAGCCTTAATAACATTCCTGTAATAGAGTTTTTGCTCCATGCCAGCAATACATACTTCAGCCTCTGTGCTGAAGACTAAATGAATGGCATTCCTATGGCTTTACACAAGAGTAGCTGAAATCACACTCAAGCCCTCGGTTTGTTATTAGAGTATTAAGGTCTTAAAAGACTCTGTCAATTACAGTGAGAGAAAATTATCAGGATTCTTAATTTTTTTATGCTTCAAAGGGTATGTAAGCTTCCTATGATGGGATTTAGTCATCTGATATGTTTGTACAGTGCCTAGGCTAATGAGAACTGGTTAGAGTCATGGGGCATTATTGTGATGTGAACGGTAAATGTGACTAACGTCTAACTAAGGCTGAAAGGAAATTTTGCTGTTACTATGAGTCCTGCACATCCAGGTACAACATGTGGCTAGACTTAAATAACATGCATGTTGCTATATTCCAGAATAGCAGTTCTTATCCTCAGCTTGGATTGTTGAATCATACAACTGAATTGAATGAGGTTATTCCTGTCAGTAAAGTTATTCACATGCTTACCTATCAGCAAAATCTGACACTAGGGTATTCTTTTTGGCTGTGAAAACACATTGCAAAGCACAGGGTGTATAATAATACTATTGGCTAATGATTGAAGAAGATCGAAATTCTTGGGCAGGGCAATTTCCCACATTACTGAATTTTCTGAATTAACAAATGATTTAAATGGCCTTGTGTTTTGACCACTCAGCATAAAGGAGGAAGAAGCTGAATGCCTGGGTAGCTGAGATCCTGGGGATCTGGTCCTGCAAAGAGTCAAATAGGGAAGTAGGGCAGCTCAGTCCCGAATTACTAGCCACTTTGGTAAACTCTTGCCTACCTCTTTGCTTTCCAGAGTATCACTGATGGGGCTCGCGGTCTATATCAGTGCTAAATGGAGAGTCTTTAACAAAATTGAAGTGATTCAGTGATGAATCAGGTCCAGGAACCATGAGTTTGAATGCCATTACTTAGGGGAAAAGGAAAAAGAGACTTTCTAATGTAGTCTTGCAAATGTGAGTTATTGTTTTTTAAGAAATGTAGAAATGAACCKGTATTGTTCCCAACTGAATGTCAAATGATTCTATTCCTTGTGCTTGCTGCCTACAGTTCTGATGAAGATTGATTCATCCTCTGTCAAAGTTCCTCACTGTTTCTGTGTTTCAGGTGTCTGCCTAGAAGTCACAATTGTTGTCAAGCAGGTCTTTGATCTATTGGTAATCACAGACCTGGCTAAAGACAGTGGATTTTCTTCTTTCCTACTCAGTACAGGAACATTTAATAAATGCTCTTTTATACAGAGATGGTAGGAAGTAGATAAGAGTTATGGCCCAAGGCAAGGAGTGCGTAACAAAGCTTGAGCAGTAATAAACTGCTCAGTCTGTGCATGCAAGAACATGATGGGCAAGTTGTTGTTTGTACAGAAAAGAAAAAAAGTCACCAGTCTTTAAAAGATGCAGTCATGGTCATTACATTGAGACAGTGCAGAGAGTAAGGTGCAGTCTGATGCCAGTCTAGGCCATCAAATAACCAGATGCCTCTGAAAAGTCAACCCATTCTCTTCCTCCTTTCTCTCAATTTTCAGCTCTGTCCTCCTGCCTCTTCTTTTGCTGTCAAAAACATGTGTTTTTCTGCAAAACCTTGCAAAAAGATGTCAACATTTTTCTGATACATAGCCCTGATGTAGCACACCATGAGGTCAGAAAAGCATCTGACTCAGTGCCATGCTGGAAATAGGAGCGTCCAATTGATGGCAAAAGGAGGGGAGACAGAACCAAACCTTTGGCATTAGCTTGCTCTGAGATTGGCTTAGCTATAAAATCAAACCATGGCCTCGTTGTTCTGGGCATTAATTGRAGAGACAGGCTGGGGGGCTCCTGAATGAGTAAACTGTCTGCTGATATCTGTTTTTATTGGGTTCATAGTAATAAATCTCCAAGAAATAAAATGAGATGGAACACACCAGATTTTTGTTCTTTTTTTGTAATGGAAACAAGCCCGTAAGACCCCCAGACTGGCTTATTAGCTGACCAACAGGGATGGCATCTATTGTAAAACTACTAGTTCCTTCAGAGGAAGGCCAGATGTTTTCCTGCAGCATCATTTTCTGTCTACTTTTTCTTCTCATTCTGAACAAATCTTTATGTTACAGCTCCAATGTGCTTATAAATTAAATTCTACAAATAAAAGCTGCCCTAAGTGAAGAAATTTTGTGCGATGTTTTTRTGGTCAGTTTTCACTGGCAGCAACAAAATGCCATACTGGAGAGCTAAACAGATGTGGGTATGGGTACCAGCATTTTAGTTAAGAGGCAGGTTGCTGTTCCAGTCTGAGCAGTAGATGACTGAAGATCAATTTATTATATTAACACCAGCATAGCTTTGCTTTGCTGGTGGAGTTGCGCTGGTTAGTTTAACCTGTGAGGAATTTACATRAGGCAGAAGTCAACAAGATTTGGTGGTGCTGCTGCTGTAGCAGAGAGCRGTTGCTTCTAATCCTTGACGAAACATATCACAACGCCTGCTGTATCATGTATGCTGCTCCTGTGCTGGGTTTCAGAAAAAAGGCACACATTTTTGCTTCAGTGGAATCCAGCATTGTTGTTGTGCTATTTATCTAGGGTAATTCACAAGGCCATAAATAGCATAAAAACATACTTGTCATTTTCTATCTCCATGTCAAAAGAATGCTTCAAAAGGAAAAAAAAATGCCTTGTGTCTATGATTAGTCATCACCAATTATTTTACTCTGGTATAACTAGAAGTAAACATATTCAAAACCTCTCCATCATAAAAGAAAGTTATGACTGATGAAGCCTGTTTCATTTAGGTCATGTATGGAGAACATTTGTATTTTTCAACATGAAAGTGCGGTGATCATGAAAAGATACTAACCTGGGGTTCCTAAAACTGCAGGGAAATGTAAGCAAAATGACAGGGAACTAAAAAAGTCTTTCTATCACCTTTTTTTCCTGGAAAGACTGGAACATCTTGTTCTGCCCACAGTCTGGATACACCCTTGTATGCCACCTCCTTCAGGGGAAGATGTGGGTTTGGAGTCATCTTCTCCTGGTGACACTCAAGTGTCACACCATGTTCAGAGTTGTCCTTGCTATCACTGCACTTGTACAAAATGCTCTTTCTGCCATGATGATGTCTATGTGAGCTACTCTGGGAAGCTCCAGTGCTAGCCTGGATAGCTGATAGCTAAGCCTGGAAGCAGAAAGCAGTATTGCGCTCGGCTTAAGGGAACTGGCTTAAGGCCAATGCAGCACCATTCAATGCATCATTACTGCAAGGACTGAACTGGTAGGTAATTCCGTCTCTGTGTTGATTGCCATCAGTTACTGAGGATTTCCAAAGATATGCCAAAGCAAGAGCCTATGAAGGTGAAGCATTTCAATTCCTTTCTTGAAAGTGAAGGAGATGGCCAGGGTGCCACGGCAGCATGCTCAGCAGGACCTGGCACATGAAATAGCTGGCCTGAATGTTTAGGCTCTTCAGCTCCTATTTAGGGACTAAAACTCCACTGGCAGCGTGAGGCAATATGGCCTGCTCGTAGTGACGGCAGAGAGAAAGGTCCCACTGATCCTGTCTGAGCTGCCAGCTTTGATACCAGTGAGGTGGCGGTGAAACACTTGTTATCCTTGATGGCATGGAGTGGAAATAATTTTGGAAAGACTCCACACTGTGTAGTGAGCACTGCCTCATTTGTGGTGAATTTTGAGGCTAAATTTGTGTTTGTATTTTGAATGTTTAAAAATCATCAATGATAAGACTAATTCGTTAAAAGATTCCTCAGTCTGTGTTGTGTTTAAGCAGTAGATGCACAAAAATTAGACTTTTGTTAAATACAGGATACAGCTACTGGTCAGCTATCTTGTACAGACACTGCTCTGACCTGGAATATGCTTCCACCACTACATACATAAGTTTGGACTTGTTTATCCTTCCAGCCATACTGCAAGTCCCATTTATCTCCAGGACTCTGAAGTCAAAAGAAGGAACCTCTCTGTTTCTAATGAATTTTGCATTGAGTCTTTTGGGAGAGAGAGACTGAAGAAATAGATTATTTAATTTAGTAGATCAAATCGCTTTAGGAATCAGGATGCCCCCCATATAAAAGGTGGCACCAAAAATAAGATCTTTTACTTTTGTCTTATCGAATAAAGAGACTTAAAACAAATTCCCAAATCAAAGTTAGCCAATAGATTCYTTATTACTAACTGTGCTTTCACCCTTTTAAAGAAACATTCTAGCCTTCCTTTCATATCTTGTGCTCAGCTAGTTTCCAGAGAAAAAGCAGTCAATTCTGCATTATCTCAGTAGGACAGTTTTAATTTTAACACTATCTACCCTGATCTTTCTTTGTCCAGTTAACATTTCCTTGACCCAGAGTTCAACTCCTTTTACAAAGTAACCTCAGGCTTTGATGGCAGTAATTCTACCTTCACCCCAACTGATTCTGAATGCATAACCTCAAGGCCCAAAAGAGAAGATTAGCAGACTTTACCCTAATTACTTGTTATTGTGTAATTGTTAAAAAAGATCTTGGCTCCAGAAAATGAGGCTGCAGCCAGACAGAAGTTAGCCTGGGGTTCAAAAGTCTAGCAATCTTTGGCTCCACAGGCCTATAAAAGCAAAGTGTTGACTGAATGCAAACAGCCTGCCTTCTGAGGGGCCTGTCGGCGGGAATGACAGCAGGCCATCCGTCATGAGGAGCAGCAGGGGTCGGAGAAGTTCCTCTAATGACTCCTTACTGGCCTATTAATGGATAGCTCCATTTGATTTCTCCTTCAGTGAGAATGTCAGACTTTGTGATGTCTGTAACATGCAGACCTTTTCTTGTGCTCTCTTTTCTGGGAATTTCAGAAAGGATGAGCCAGGTTGGATGCACAGCTGGAAAAGGGTTCACGAGGTGATTGCAATGTCATAATCTACCACTTTTWTAGACGCTTGGTTTTCGTTATTGTACTGATCACCTATCAGCAATTAATGATGGTTGTTGCATCAGGGAAGGATCAAGGGCTCCTCTGGTGAAGTGAGAAGTAGTCAGTCAACTCCTCACCTTCAAGCATTAAATGTTGTGAGAGGTCAAAAGGTTTTGTAAGGAATGCAAAGTTTGGAATATTTTTAATTAAGCTACATCCTTTGAAATTCTTTCAAGTCARTCTTCAAGTAAAACAGGTCTTAAATCAACACACTTTAAAAACACATACACCTTTGGTAACTGCCTTTATGCAAGCTCTACGGCATATCACAGAAAGCAATCAATTAATTTTATGTGAGTCATTAAAAAGCTCCACTTATTTTTGTGTTCTTTCACCATACAATATATTAATACTTTTTTAYTGAATGGCTGAATTCCTTGTGCTATGTGAAGTTTATGCGTCTTGTGTTTCAATGTGTTTACTATCTGAATGTACCAATGTCTGAAATATAAAGCTTACGAGGAGGCTTTGGAATATCAGTGTTTTGTTAACCTAAAACATGTCTGTGTCTTTGTTTGTTTTTTATAATCTATTTTTATGAAATGCCTGTCTCTTAGAGAGCTACTGATTGGGGGATATTTTCATCATCCTATAAATAGAAGCTGTAGTTGACATACAAATAACTGTACTCGTCACCGGAGTTTAAGGTTCTTTCGGAAAGTTTTACTTGTACGAAAAGATGTGGTGGCTGGATAAATTCCACAATAAATTACATAAAATAACAAAATCAAACCCAACTCAAACATTTGAAAGGTACTAAATCCTCATTAGAAGGTAGCAACTGATTTGGTTTYGGTCATGGCTGTCAGTTTTGGATCTGTACATTTTCTGTGTTATTTTTGTGACTACCACACATAGGACTCAAAAGACTCTGTTAACAAAGAMCTTTGATCCCTGGATTAACTCTTCTAACACTCTTCTTAAGCAACTAGGAAAATAAAATTATTACCTCATTATCTATTTTGGCCTCTATCTATAACTGGCCTCTGAAAGGAAGGACTGGAGGAGCCACGTGATTCTCCTGAGTGAAAGTTGATTGCGAGGAATCACACCTATCAGTGTGAATAGTTCAAATTCCAGTCCTAAGCCTAAAGTGAGCCCAGCAAAGTTGTTCTTTTGGGAGCCCTGACGTCTGCTCTGGTCTCTCTGTGRCTACATGTACGCTACAGAGGCAGCTGTCCCGAAGAGAAATCTCTGACCCTGGGCCAAATAATGCAAGATGTCTCCTGTCCACATTGCTGAGGAGAAGCTCTCTTTAGAGCAACGTGGCCCTGTTCTGGGTAGGGCTTGGTCCAAGTCTCCTCTGGTCCTGTATGGCCCTGAGAGATAATCACTACATGTTTGCAGTTTACTAATTCAAAGTATGTATTGCCTACTCGTGTGCCATGACAGCATGTAGGGGATTTGAGGACACAAGGCCTATTGGAATAACATCAGACAACTGTCACGGGCTGAGGGAGTTAAACTTGCTGCAGTCCAAGACCATTTTGTCTGTCTGGAGCAGAGCCTGGAGCAAACTATTCTGTCAACTGTGTCCAGCCTTCCTCTCCAAGGAAACTAGTCATTTCACTTCAGAAGGGAGCCTGAGAGTGAATCAGTATATATGCAGCATGAATGATGAGGAGATCAGATGCTGGCAGCAAGAGAGAAGCTGAAGTATTTGTCAGCATAGACTTCTCTTGATCTTTCGTAGAGGTCTTTCATCCATAGTAAGGTATAGTTTGTGTCTGAAAATATACCACATTCAATGCTTGATGTAGCTAATGTTTCTTCAGTTTAAATTAGGATATTCAGTTTTCAGCAGTGGAGTTATTCAACAAGGGCCTTTATTCCGAGCTTAGCTACTGCAAGTCCTTTTTCACCCTGAGTATAGCTGCACAGGCACAACTACATCCACTGTCAAACCTGGCCTAATCTGGAATGAAGATGGTATCTAATGAAACTATAACATTGTAGTATTCTGAAAGCCCTCTATCTTTGACATTATACTTTGAGTGGGTTCCATTCCAAATACACAGCATATTCTGTTTTGTGATAATCAGAGTAAGGAAGGCTAACTTCCTATGGATTTTCATCTGACCTTCCCAKGAATAATCACAGTTTCTGTCAAAAGTCCATAGGACTTCCCCACTCCTACATTTCTCCATTCCCTCGTCTGCTACACATYCTCAAGTTAGTCCTAATTTATTGCTATTTCCTCTAATTCTCTAATCTATCATCCTCTCATTTCACTCCACGTCTCTCAACTGTCGGCTAGGGTAGCACGGTGTTGTAGACACTGTGGTCTGTATGTGTGTTGATCAGACAGCTGATAGCTAGCTGATAACTGATAACGGCATGGTAATTGTCCAGCCAGAAATTCTTGGTGAGCTTATATTGAAACTTTTCTCCAGATAGGTGAATTTGCCCTAATCTCTTTCCCCTACCAATCCATTGATTTTCACAGAGCTTGGAGGAAGTTTTTTCCTCTCCCTTTCTGTCAGACTTGTTTGTCAACAGCTGTCAAATTTAAAAGCCACTGGGATACGAGGCAAATGACAGATAAACTGAAATACAAATGGAAAGAGAGCAGGAATAGAAAAGCTCAATTTCCTCAGGAAATAAGGCTAAAAAGAAGGCGACGGTGAGATCACCTTGGAATTCTGCTGGCAACCGACGCAGAGAATGCAGCTGCCAAACATGGCCAAGCTGTGCTTCAAAGCTGGTTTCTGCCAATTTTTCTCAAAACTCAGTGTGATCAGGGTGAATAGGAAGTTCTTCTAAATGTGATTTCTTTATGCCTTTTTGTCAGGYTGGCTGATTCATAAGGAATGTCACTGCAGTCTGGGAAACACTGATATCATGATATCACCAATACCAACAGAGACAAAATACTTCAGCTAAGAGGTTCCTTGGGTATATAATAATGTTTAATAAATATGTTAAATATTATTTACTATTCCAGTTTGACTTACACCTTCAATACTTAACTTAAGAKGATTTAATGGATGACAGTATGTACAAAGAAACACCAGTTAGATATAAATGGTGAAGATCTTTTCTCAATTACATACAGCACAAGGTCTTTGAAGTCTATATGGTTCAAAATCTGACACAGTACATATACAAAATAGTAGCCTCCAGAAAAATCTTTCGTTTGCACTTTTGATGAGTATTTTTGTGTGGGCAAAGCCGCAATTACATATTTAGTTTTGCTTTTGGACTTTACAACTTGAGCATGTGACTAGACCAAGGGTGATGTCCAGAATAGGATTTTGATTTTAAAGCAGGAGCTAAGTGTTTCTGCAGAGCCTAAATCCGAAATTATGGCAGAAAAATCCTGTTGGTAGAAAACCCTGTTAACCTCAGTATGTACATATCTCTTTGACCCTAAACTTTCCTTGTGTCTATAGTTATACCCCTGYGCTTGTTCACAGAGATCTCCTCTGAGCAGTTTGGACCTAAAACCAGGAGTAGCTGTTTCATCATTTAAGTCTCTGGGAAAGATCTGTCCTAACGAACATGTTCAGAGGATCCATAATGGATGCTTGTAGCAAAAAGCCTCTCAAAACAGCAGAACTGGCCACTTTCTTTTAAAAGGAGAGGGACTTAGGAGTCCATTATTTGTATAACAGTTTGTATTTCTTCTCTAGAAGACCTGAGACCTGGGTACTAAGCCTTCCTCAGCCTGGGAGGTTTCAAACTCATCTCGCAGGAAGACTCACTTTTTTGTCAGTTATGCAGCAAGGGGCTGGGACAACAACATCTTGTAGCAGTAGCCTTGCAGAGCTCTCCTAGAAGGAACAGGCTGGCTACTAGGACTGTGGAGTCATTCCTGCTCTTTCTCACCATCCTTTAACTATTTGCTGCACAGTGGCCTGGCTTTAGCAGAGGGAGAGACGAGTCTCTTCAGTCCCAGACTAATGAACAGCCTGTGTATTCATGTAATCCCCCCCCYACAGTGGGAGGTATGGCTCTAATCTTCTATAGGCAATCCCCCCCTCCCCGCAAACAACAACAACAACAACAAAAACAAAACATCCTCCAACCACCAGGCCATAATCTAAAAAGTAGGTTCCCTCTCTAGCAATACCATATAAGGAAAAAGTGTAGATTCATCCTATCTGGAGGAGAATATCTGAGGTGGACCTCAAGGATCTTGAGAGGGCTTTTCCCTGAGACAATTTAGCTTCTCCCAAAAATGGGGTTTCAAACACAACCCTAACCTTGGTGTTTCTTATTGACCAACTCTATGTGACTGTCTCCTAAATAGTCTGTTTAGACTACGTGTTTGAGGTGTGTAATGCTAGTTACGCATTGTACTGAATGTTCAGGAGTCTAACAAAATGTCATGTCCTTAAAAGCAAAGCACTGTGAGTGTAGCTTCATCCCATATTTCTAATAGCTTTAATGTAGTTGCTTAGGCCTGAACAGATGACATAAGCTGAAATTTGAGAAGCCACAGAGAGTATATYAGCAGAAAATCTTCTTGATGACTTCTACAGGGCAGGCAGGCAAAACAGAAAACTCAAAAACATCGTTAGTTGATTTACTCTATAAATCAACAAAGCCCAAATCATTCATCAGTGAGGAACATGAGGTCTATAAACAACAGCTCCTTGCCACGGACAAGTTAAATCAATGATAAAGATCTGAAACACATAGTGCGTCAGAGGTTTCCTTCTTTAAGCTCGCTTGTATATTTGCCTGTCTCTATTCTTACACGGCCCCTTTGACAACAGAAACAGAATGCCTTTTTTGCAGGACAGCACAACCCTTTATTCAGAGAGCCAAAATTAACAGGCTTGAGTGCCAAGAGTCCTTCTGTAGCCACATCTCCTCTGTGTCGTAGAAAGTATTGATGGCTTTTTGTTTGTCATTTCAAATGCACAGACTAGAAATATATGTGGCTTCACTGTGTACTTTCTATTCCAGGCATGAATCCCATTGGCATTTTACATGCTGGGTCCCCTAGTAACCTCAGCCGAAGTTTGTTAGGGTGAAAGAGAAGCGTTATTCAGTGGCTAGAATGCTATTCTAGGACTTCAGAGAACTTGCTTGTGATCTTTCCATAGTATTTTTATACTTTGAATAAGTCACTTAGCCCAAAGGAAGGCAACAGCACTTCACACAACACTGTGAAGATCAGTGCATGAAATTCCTTTTGCAAAAGAGAAGACTAATGGCCTACAAAAAATTACTGCCGATATCTTACTCGCCCCAACAACCTCCAGTAATTCTTACTTTTACAGTTAAATCAGACAGTTGCCTAGCAGAAGTATAGCTCTGAACAGAAATCTTGGCAATACCAGCAAATGTCTTGAAGAAACGCTATTATCATTATATTTTTTAATGTTCCCAGAAAATAATCTCAGGCTCAAGTGTTAGCAGGAGTGAGTTAAGAATATAAATCACCTTACTTCCCTCTTTTGTGCATACTTATGCATCAGTCAAGGTAATAGACTATTTTTATGAAGGTAAATATGGAGCAAAGGAGTAAGGAATGAAAAAATATTTTGTTCCATCTCTTCAGTGCACTACATACTGTGAGGTGATGYGGTAGGAGAAAATACTCTGGTTAAAAACCACATCCATCCTACCCGTGGCTCACAATCTGGTTGCTAATCTGTTCCTGAACTGTTGCAGCCAGTCACCAGCCTCAGGAGCTTGTGTCAAAACTACAGGTGGGCCCCTGAGTGACCAAGGTTCATCTACCTACTCATGAAGAGCCCCTCAGGAGATTTTAAGTGAAATGAATACTGAAATCTATATATAAAACTTTAGTTTAGAAGTGATCCACCAGTTTAKAGGTGGATATCTTATGACCATGTAATATTTTCTCATTTACAAACTCCACTGTAAAAGTATTGCCCCAYGCTCACATGAGAAAAGCTGTTCCAAATCTTACTATTCTGATAGCTACAAAACTTTTCTTAATTTTGAGGTTTACTTCACTCATGGGAGTTCATACTCAGCCATAATCATCCTATCATTATCTTCTAGCACAACTAGTGCTTTCAATTGCTTGACATTATTTTGTTCCCTATATTTCTTTCAGTTTACATTCATCTTTCTTGAACACAAGCAATCAGWAATGTATGCAGAGGAGGTTTCACAAGTACAATAACATGAATACTTTCTTAATTTTCCTGGAAAAGGATTCACGGGGATTACACTTGCCTTTTTCACAGTCAGATCACATTGATGGCTCATAATCATCCTGTGAGCAACTGATACTCTCAGTTATTTTTCCCTCTCATTTATTTCAACCTCCTTATTGAATTAATAATTTCCTAGTGAAACTCTTCAAATGCTTTACCTACATTCCGTTCCTCCTGAAAAACAGTTATCTTATCAAAGAAAGGCATCCGAATAGCTTGATATGGTAAACATGCTGCATATTATTTGATTCCTCCACTTATTTTCAAGTCTTTAATTAATACTTTTTCAAAATACCATTTGTAAACTCTTACTGATTTAACAAAAACCCAACAATTCTTGAAAGCATACATTTCTTTCTGGGTAATGGTGTTTTATCTGGCAATTGGAATCTGTTTGTAGCTGTGAGCTGAGAAGAACAAAACAAGGAGGCATTCCCCCCCCAGCATTGATTTCCCCTCATTTGCTCTAATTAGGAGAATTTATTTTATGATCTGTGGAAATATCTTTGGAAAAATACTTGTTTTGAAAAAGAAGACGGTACTCTCTTCAGGTGCAATAATGAAGCAGTACTAAAAAGATCTCAGAATGTGATCTTTGTTTTGTTTTCTGCTCTGAGCCAGTGTGCATTATTGCAGTGACACTTATTTTAGATACTTATCATTAAGAATTTATCGGGTGTTCATTTCAAGAGCACTGATGAGAGTGAATAGATGATATATTTCTCTAGATACAGTGGTGCTTACATTAGCACTGGCAGTCRTAATACATTCTACTGAATTACCCTATGGGGCTATGAATTACTATGAGCTTTAAGACTATAGGAAACAAACTTCTAGTTTCTGGATGGCTCTTTTACAAAATAGTTGCAAAATCCTCCACTAGCAGAGCTTTGCACATAACTAAACAATGATCTACTAATTGATCTTTAGAGATCACTCTAGGTCCCACTGAAACTAATGGAAAGATTTCCATTTATTTTGCTGAGAGATGGTTCATGCTCCTTGTGGGAAAGGAGATTAGATTGGGAATATTGATGAGAATTAATGGCAACTAAAACTGATCTAAGAATAATTTATTAGAAATGCTTATGTAAAAAGCCTGTGTAACTCACCTTGCTTTAGAGGCACTGGTGTTTGATCAAAGCATGTGGTAACAACCTCATCCTCTGGAGAGAAATTGGTTTAATTAAAGAAAGATCTTATTTCTAATTTCCCTATTTAGCAATTGCAAAGTGGATGTTTTGAGAATCAAACAAACAAAAATTGCACTGAGCAAAAATTATCCACTAGCTGAATGTTATGTGTAAGCAAGGATGACAGTTCTTTCTTCACCATCACGTCAGGACCTTGACCTGCTACCATTCGAATTAAAGAACCAAATCTTTAAGGCAAGAATCTGCAATACCATTTGCCCTGTGGGTTTTGTCACAGAGAGGGATTTATACCATACATTTACCAGAGTTAAACAACATATTTACAAGTTTGTAGAACTGTCAAGGTTATGTAAGCTCACTGAAATTTAAAATAAATATTACATATGTGGAAAGCAGAAGGAAGCAGAATATCCTTTAGAAGCCAGCTGTCTGCTTACTGCAGGCCGTATAATGAAAACATTTGTTTTTAACTTGAATGTCACTTGTACTCTCAGCTAGTCAGTTAATATTGTAGACATATGATATAACCACTAATATAACCACTAACTTATGTTAGATGCACTTAGAGTTTATTTCTATGTTTAATAGACTGGCTTGATGGATGCAATTTTAATTTTTGCCTTTTTTATGGTCATTCATTTTTTCAAAAAAAAATAATGGAGATGGGGAACCACAAAAGAGAGAGCTGATATGAAGCTTTGGAAAGGCATGAAGATCAAGGACTGATCTTCTGCTTCTGATGAGCAGAAGCAGAAGATAAAAGATGAACTTGTGATAATTAACAGAAGATGCAAGTGTTTATTTTTAGGCAAACCAAATTGTAAAGACAAAAATACAGATTTATTACCTTATTTATACTCTTCATCAAACTATACGAATAATTTTTCCTATGTTGGAGAGCCCACCTGGATGTGGTGCTTGCAGARGGCTCTGCATACTGGTAAAGCCCCACACCTCGTACTTCAGTAGAGCACAGGCTTGTGGGTAGGCCATGGGCTGTGGGCCGTTATCAGGTGTCCTTACCCACAATGTCTAACTCCTGACTCAGAGAGCTTGTTTTACAGCTTTTCTGAGAACATACAGGGAGTGCCTGGGTGTGGGATTGCTGTTCTGTCAGAAAAACAACCAAAATGAGATTTATAGCAAGGAGTGTTTGGAGCAGGTATCTTGTATGAATGAATGTATGGGTTTGGGCCAGTTACGTCCTCTCTTCTGTTCTTTGTTTGCTGGGAGACTGCAGTTCAATCGGGTATGCAAGTAGTTATTTTGCATCTCTACAGACTGGAAGTGGAATTCCAACCTAGTGGGAACAGTTAAATAGATAGGTAGTTCAGCAAATGTGGCAAATTATTTTTCCGCAGAGATAGGCATGGCAGCCTGGTGGAAATTCCAGCTGACAGCCTGCTGCTGSTTACAGCTGTTTGCAGATTAGGCCAGCAGGCCTGGAGTAAAGCTGTTGTTTCAGAGGCTGCTGGACCAGACTTAAAGAAACCAATATAAAGGCAGTGCTGACTTTCCTATGCATCCTAACAACATGCATCAAAGTTGTGGATCAACATCTATACATGGAGAAAGGGCAGAGTGGCTGCATTAGTCTTGCCTCAGTGAAAATAGTCTGATTTAGCTTACCACAAGGCTATTTCCGCTTTCTTGGGTGGCTTTAGGAAGTATGTTAAAGAGGCTATCCATAAGATTCAGCGTGTCGTGTGGCTACATGACTCTCCAGGGAGATGCAAATGGTGCCTAGGTTTTCCAGAGGAGACCCTGCCAGGTGGGAAAATCACCCTTTGACCCATGMTAACACATTCATGTGCCCACAGTTCTTGACTCGGGGCAATGGGCACTCTGGTGCAGAGGCTCAGGGATTAAGGGTCTTTTTTCCCACCTTATGGGATATAAAGAAGGAAAAGGTGAAGGACCAAGAGGAAGAAAGATATGAGGGACAGTCATCAGCCACCACCCTCCTACTTTGCTTTGGGATGAGGAATGTGCAGGACATGCTATATAATCCCATAGACTGACCCTGGGGCAGGTGCAGCTGGCGTGAAGCTTTGACCCCTAATATCCCTAATGTGGTAGGGAAGCCACGCAGAATGGGCTACTCAAAATCAGCCAGAGTTTTCAGATGATCTTATTTACAGAAACCAGACCCAGTATGGGTTTGAAACCCAGGCTGAAATCTGTGATGGTTCAGATGTTGCAGGTTAAGGGCAATAGTGTCCATCGGGAGGGTGGGGAAGTGTGAACGGCTAGAGCAGCAGCATTGGCCACCAAGGTTTACTTCCTGGATGAGTCTGTCCGAGCCCTAATTTTGACCTTTTAATTAAAGATCCTTTTAAGGCCTCAGAATTTTGACCAGGCATTTTAATAAGTTCTGAAACTTTTAATAAACTATTGGCATTATTGGGTCAATTGTGTCTTTTGGGTAAGAAGCTTAACTCAATGCCTAAAACTGAATGCATTTGTTGAGTCTATTTTTAATCTTTAAACATGAAATCTAAATATATTTCTAGACAGTCAGAAAGGTGATTATCTCTGTTCTCTCCATCTAAGGCAATGTGCTTTCCTAATAATGTTATTTATAGCTAGAGGCTGTTAAAGTGTAGCACAGACAGTCTGCCTACACATCATGTAAAACTGCTTGCTGGAGTAATTACTCATTTTTCTTGAGCAGTGTGGTAACAAAGAGAGATGTCTGAGTACTAAAAAGGTACTTGCCTGGTTGCTTACCTGCATGTCCTAGAAGCTCAGTTCAACTCTGGATGTGCTGGATCTGAAGGATCTTGCCGTGCTGTGCTGTGCTCCCCCTTTAAATTTTTTTGCAAGTGACTCTCATGCACAGCTTCTTGTTGTAACTCTCTCCTGACAGCAGAAGCTGCAAAGCGACTCCACACTTCTCAGACTTTAATAACATTTTTACAAGTCCACAACTGTCACACAGATAGCTGGAGAACGACAGAGAGTACCACCACCTACCTTATAACTGAGAGGCTGTGCTTGGAATTTGAGCTTTGTTACCTAAATCAAATATTCTCTGAATGGGTTTGCCTCAGGTGCCCCGGATGACTTTTGAAATGACTAGTGAAGGGAAGAAAAATTGGGAATCATGATTTCATAATCATAACACTTAAAAAAACTAGAGCATCCCCAGTGAAATGGTCAAGTATAAAACAGACAAGAAATGGGAAGTGTTTTTCACACAGCACAAACACATATGATTGAACTCATTGCCACCAGATATTTTGGAAGCTAGAAGTATACCTCAGCTCAAACAGAGATCGGACAGGTTCTTCCAAGGACATCCCTGCCAAATATTTTGGATGTAACCTCTGGCTCAAGAAGTCCCTAAGCTAGCTGTCAAAAGCAAGTTGACTATCTCAGAGAAAGATCATTGAATTAATTGCCTGGGCTCTACTGTTGTTTAATCAACTTTTTTCTAGTCAAAATCAAAATTAGTATATTGGACTAGATGGACTTTTGATCTAACCAGATATATCAGCTTTTGTACTTTTGTGTCTTACTCCTTCCCTGCCAAACAAACAACTTTAATGAGTTTTTCTTTTTTTATATATATAGATAGTAAGCAAAACGTAAAAAAATGGCAGACTGAAGACTGGAAGGTATATAATCTCAAAGTAGAGAAGCAGGCTATGACGAATGAAGAAATACGTATGCTCTTTGAGCAGAAGAACTCGTGATTGTTGGCAGATTAGTTTAATAAAGAATTGTTAGGGAAGTCAGCAGGCAAGTTAAAATATGGATCTTAATGAAGAGTATCCCAATAAACCAAGATTGCAGTGGATAATTATGCCTAGGCAAATTGTCAACCTGATAGTGTTAACTACTCTGTCAAGGACAGGAGGAGAAGGATCAAAGAAATCTAAAATCTGCAGAACTGGCCAGGGAAGACAGAAAGATAAAGAGAGGACCTATTTTTGCAACTGGAGGGAGAGAAGGATAAATAGGAATTTATATAGGAATTTATAGGAATTTAGAAAAGCCAAAAAACATAAGAAAGAATAAAGTCCAAGAATACCGATCTTTTCTTACTCTAACTCCATGTTCTATGTTCTTGGTACCTTTGCTGAAAATAATTGAAAATTATAGATTGGAGAGATGGTTTTTGGATTGTTTTAATCATGTTTCAGCATACAGTTGTCAAAGGACAAAGGGAAAAACTGGGATGTGTCTTGAATAATCTAAAAAAGGCTTGTCTTGAATGACCTAAAAAGGCACAAAAATGGAAAGAAAAGCAATAGCACACTGGAAGGATAATCTATGGGCTGAGCTGCTGGGCATGACTTGAAACATCTACACTGTCCTTGGCTCAGAGTGGAATTTCATGAGTAGTCACGAACAAATTACCAGTGTGCTTGGCCTCCGTATCTTCTCAGACTTCTTGAGGTAGGAGTACTCTCACCTTCCAGTAGTCAGGGTAAACAGAGTTTCACCTCAGCTGTGACATGGTGGCATCACTGTAAACCAAGTGATACTAGCAGACTGAGCAAAAATCAATAATTAATCAGTCATTTTTATTCCAGGAAAAACAGGAAACATCTGAAAGAGGCTTTCAGACTTCTAAAAAGTGACAATTTGTTTGTAAAGACATTGCTAAAACATTGTAGTAATTTTCTCCATATAAGGAAAAGAAAAGAAGCAGATACAGGAAAGATTTTTTTCTTCATGGGAAGCAAAATTACTCAAAGTAATTGAGATATTACCAGAAGCATGCTGAAGAAAGCAAAAACTGGGAAAAATACTAAAACTCTAGTGCCAGGAAGAGTTCCTTCTGTTGTCCCCAGGCAAAAAACAAGTTAAAATACTTGAACTGTTCTTTGGAATGAGGAATGTTTCAGCACTCTCTAGAAGTTAATTTTGCTTTTACCATTTCAGTTGCTTCTATGGAATAGCCAAGAAACTATTGACTTGAGTAACTATCCTATTAGGGAAAGCGAAGCTGTTCATGTAGCTTGCCTTTGAAGCACTGGGTGAATTATGATTTAATTATAGCTATTAAATATGAAGTCATGCATGACTAATTGGAGGAATTTCCAGAAAGATTTTTAAATGGATGCCAAGGACTTCACAACTGTGGACATCCAAACAGGTTTTTATGAATTACAAGTGAAAAGATTATACTACAGTTTTATCTAGACAGCACAGGTATGGGAGCTAGCTCTGCATGTGGATTATCTAGGGGACTGTAAGCAGCACAGCTGTTAGCACAGTGCTCTGCCTCTGAATCAGGGCTAATTAGCCTAAGTGGAGCATTGCAGTAGCATAACTAATGCTGCTTACAGAATGGGAGATACCTCGCTCAGTGCCCACTCAGGCATCTCTCTGACACTGTAGAGAAGACAATGATCCTCTGAGGTTAGACCTAAAATATGTTCAGGTAGTATGAAGAAGTGTTTGTACGATCTCTTTTAAAGGACAGGTATCAACCTTCCCGTACAAGGTATTCCAAATAAAAGACAAAGTTGCTCAGAGTTGAAAGAGGCATGATTGTAGAACATTTTTAGTTAGATATGGTCGTACTGCAGTGTAAGTATTAACCAATCTGTCTCATTTCTCTCAGGAGAAGGTGTATGTTGTAAAGGAAACAAATCTCTGCAATGAGGTAGGTAGGTTTTTCTGGTGCACTTAGAAGGCAGCTATGAAGCCTTGCCCATTCTAAAAACAGGGCATTTTTGCAATTAAGCTGATCCAATCTAGCCAGCATAATTTAATGTGAAATGACCATCTGTATAACTATAGTTTAGTATCTCCAGCTCATCTCCAATCAGTCAGGCAAACAAATGAAAAGAATACTTATTTTTTAACCAGAGAAGACCTTAATGCTGTTCCTTTGCTGGCCACTTCAAATACTCGTTCACATCATACTCAGATTGACCCAGGCTTCAGAGCACAATCAGGGTTGAGATGAGGGACTACAGCTGAACGAACACTGTATTTTAAATGAACAGTATCACTGTTAAAGGAGATATCAAGACAGATGAAGGAAGGAAGGAAGGAATGACTGGATTGTGTTAACTAGCTGAAAGAGTAAAGAAGAAAACAATAGCTCTCAAATTATGTCTGGTGGAGTTTGTGCATTTAGCTTCTTACTACTGGTCAAAATGAAGTGTGGATCTCTTGCCCTCGTGGTTCAGCTTGGAAGAACTGAAAATTTTGGCAGTAGAACTCTACCTAGACTAGGTGACAAATCTTAGCGTTTGGTTGTTTCTCTCTTTCCACTGTCAGAGCAACATCTACAGAAAAGATGAAGCCTTCAACTTGTACATACACTAAGATTCAGCTGTAGAAACCTTTGGGTGTGTAGGATTGCTAGGGCATGGGAAACATTAGTTCACTGTTGAACTTTGAAAGTTCAGCACTTTGGGAAGGAGCTGGATAAGGCTTCTTCTATAGGGTGCTTCCACTATAACCGCAAGGTGGGGATGGGAAGACAGGGACAGGGACAAGCACTGTTTGGGAGTGATACACCACACCCACTCAAAGGTACCACGTCCACCCTGGCACTTCCCTGGCACTCCTAAATATTAGTGGCATTTGATGATTTAATAAATTAAATCAAGCGACACCTCTGCATGATCAGTATGTGTGTGTGCGTATATGTGTGTGTATTTTTTGTCTCAATGTGACTCATATTTCATAGCTGTGACTCTACTTGCTAAATCATTCCTCCAAATTGCCTAAATGGGTATGCACCCTTATAGGTTTAAAATGAAAGAGCTACAACAAGTAATTGAAGTAGTCAATGTATATTTCTGGCAACAGAGAAGGTTTAGTAGATTGCAACAAGAATGATATAGAAGAACTGCAGTGAAGGGAGTAGGGAAAGCAGGTCTGTACTGTGGGAAGTGAAAGAGTATGAGGCCAATGTTTCTAAAGGAAGAGTAAGGAAGATATCTCAGGGCTGTTGAGACTAGTGTCAGAGGAAAATCAGAGAAGAGAGTTATCCCGTTAAGATGGTATTTATTTAAACAAAGATTTAAAAATATGTACTATAAATACAACATTCTAATAAGAGAGAGAACTAATATGTGCACACAGTTTTAAATAGCAAATGAGAAAATCTGGGAAAACAAAAACATAGCTAGAGAGAAAAGCCACCCCAGATCAGACTCTCTGTCATACTATCAGAAAACATGCTGTAATCTTCTGGAGCAAACTGGTGGCTTTCTGCAATAAAAAGTGAAATGTAAGTAGCTGTGTGATGGATATAATCTCCCAAATGTATGCTGGGTACACCAGCAACATTTAATTTGTGATAATGCATCAACTTGCAGTTTAAAGTACTATTGTAATGTATTTCCATGACTCAAGACCAAAACTAATTTCTATATCTAGACAGAACCAATAAGTACAAGACCAGTCCAAACCTACAAACCATTAGCCTAAGGACATGCATTCCAAAGCCATGTGTCAAGACACCGTGGCTGGGGAAATCGCAGGTGTTACCTTTTGCTATGTGTCATCATTTGGAGCTTTTCTGATGCTGGTTTCCTAGCACCTCGTGTATTGGAGTTGCTACTGCAAAATATTTGTCCTCAGATATCACTACACTGATTATTTCTTGTCACGTCATACAGCAGAGAAGAAAAGGGAAATCTCAGGTTTTACTTCTCTTTTTGTTTCCATGGACACAGCTTTCTAATTCTGTACGGAATCAAAATCTGCTGCCTTCATTAACTGTTCTTGGAGCGAACTTCCTTATCAGCTAGTCATTGAAATAATTTGAAACAAAAAAAACCCCTAGAAAATAAAACAAGCAGAAAATGGAAAATGAACTGCATACTACAATTCCAAGTAAACAGGAAGTTATAGGTTAAAGCTGAATAGAAAGCATCTTTTAACAAATTCTCTTAGATCAAATTTTATGAGGATGTAACTGCAATTTAATGCAAAAGCTCTTTTCTAGTTTTTTGTTGCAAATAGCTCTTAGACTTTATGGTTTTACTTTTCTTGCTATCACAGCTTGTTGCATATCATGTATAATGCATGCTTGTACCCCTTGCTTGCCAGGAATGTGTGGCAATAAGATCCATGTTTGTCAAAAAATGATGTTCGGGCATTCCTCATCTCGAATGCCTCCTACTTAACACCTTGTTAAAATAACTCTCGGTAATTTCCCATTATTTTACTGTTTCTAAGTGTTACCTCATTATATGTGCAGAAACTTTTGTTCCTCATGAGAGATCAAACTTATGACGTGTCTGATATTTAAAAAAGAAAAATCTTAGTCTCCAGCTGTGTAACGAGTTGTTGACTAGCCTTGGGTTTGCAGCAGCCACAGAAAGCTGCTCTGGGCTAAGGAAAGGATTTGTTCAGTGAACGGCAGGGCCAAGCGAACACAATAGGGTCAGGTTCCATCTGTACCATTTGCTGCTGAATTTCCTTCCTTCCCTGGACTGTGCATCTGATGGGACCTGCTGCTTGCCAGTTCCCAGTTCCCGCTGTCTTCCTTCTGCCAAAAACATGTGGAGGTAGGTAGGATGTATTGGAAAACTGAGGTCTGGGAAAGAGGAAGGACTGCGCTGAGCCAGAAATATCAGGGATCAGGGAGAGGTGAACAAAAAGGTGTGCTTTGATGAGCACCACTGAGTCCAAGCTTACACGTGCAAGGGTGCCCTGGGTGAGAACAGAGAAAAAGAAAGGATTTTGTGAACAGGGACTGGGAGGAGCAGAGAGCGTTTAGAATAAGCATATCAGTCTTTAGAGGACCAATATTAGGTAGATTTGGAATACCACATTATCCATTAATATATCTATGTTTCCATTTAATGCTACATTTATGTCGTAAGAGTAAATTCCAGGGTATGTTTAAACAGTTTTTACATTGCATTGTCATCAGTGATTAACTAGCTACTGGAGGATTTCTTTCTACATAAGGAGACTGTAAAGTAGATTCTTAAAGATACACCCTGGCCTCTAGCTTTGCAGGTAGTGAACATACTGTCTGCAGGATTTGTTTATTTTTCTGTAAACTTTATACACAGGTAATTAAATGTATTATTTAATTGTCTTTTGAGACTAGTAAATATTTCTGAAAGAAGCTAATATGCCTGTTCTGTGTGTTTCTTAAACCTCATTAAACCTCCTAGAAGTACTTGCTTTTGATTAAAGATTAAAGATTTTTTGATTAAAGAACAAGAAGCTGTGGCCCAAAGGTTAATTTTTCTGCAAGTGGTGTTATGGTGCCTGAGAGACCTAGAACAAAATCGGCTCTTCAATTAAGATGATGGTTTCTTCTCATCATAATCTAAACTGTGAATTAGCATCTGTCCAGCAAAGCAGAATTCAGTTAATGGATGATTGGCCCATTTCCACAGAGGCGTAATCCCCTTCTCATTGCCTTCCAGATACTGAAAGATTTATTGAGGTTGTCCAAAAGAACTGCTCCTCTTTGAACATGTCTTTCTTACAGTCTCATCTAGTCTTCAAAATCAGTTTGTCCTTATGGAGGCTTGGCAATGATAAAAAACCTATCTATCTGATGCATCTAACCTTAAAACTCCAGGTTTTGCATTGCAAGGTGTAGCTAACATCAGTACCTCTCAAACCTCCTGAAAATGAGACACAAATTTATCCTATCTTTGTGTGATCTCCTGAGCCAGCAGCAGTTCAGTTCCTCTTGGGCAGGGGAGTATGAATCGGCTACAATTACTGCAACGTCTGTTTGCATTCATGTCTCCACCCTGGAGGACCTGGGCTGCTGCTGATGACTGCCCTGTGCATTTTGCAACTCTCCCTCACCTGAATCCTCTTGCAATCCCCCCCAAAGGAGGCCGCAGCTCACATTTTGAGTAAAAATGCTACACATACAGAGGTCAAGTGGAGTTTTGGAAGTCCTGTTTTGGGGTCTGCAGGGGTACAGATGAAAACATGTGTGTGTGTAATATTCTTAATGGTACAGGTCAAAAAATATCAGCTTGTGGTTTCTATGAGCCTGTGTGAGCGTATGTATGAATGTATATAGATATGTGAATGTATGGGAAAAGTAATCTTACAACACCCAGTTAATTGCATAGAAAAACAGGCAGAAGTCATAGAAATGTTTATTGGAAGGGACCTGTGGAGGTCGTCTAGTCCTATCTCCCATTCCAGATGGTTATCTGTCATCAGCACTGGATCAGGTCACCCATGGCTTTGTCTAGCCACATTTTGAAAACCTCCAAGGTTTCCCATCTCTCTGGGCAGTCTGCTCTAATGCTGCACTGCTTTTTTTGAGAACAAGATTTCCTAACGTCCAACCTGAACTTGTATTTGTTGCCTGTGATATTTTCAGGTGGAATAATTAAATGTGAACTTATTAAAGTAGAACTGTAGAACTTATTAAAAACTTTTGTGTTATGGTTTACTTAGGAATCTGCGCATTCACACGCCACTGAGCTGGGTGGTAATGTTTGCTTGAGAGTGTGTTTGTACACACAGATCATACATTAGCCCTCCCACTAGCTGTTCCATAAACTACTGAAATCATTGTGTGCTCTATAATTGTGTATGTGCTACTCTAACCACCTGGGATTTTGAAAAAAACAGGTCTGAAAGTGTGAACATGCGATATCTGTTTCCTTTAAAATCATAATTGTTCCTGGCTTCAGTTTATTGCGCCAAATGCAGCAGGAAGTGAATGTCAATAAAGGGGTTTTAACTGGATGTAGGCATTGCTGAAGTATACAAACATTTATTAGAGGTAGTCATGGTAACTAGAACAATCTATTAAACAGGTTTAATATGCAATTCTTACAAAGGTAGTATTCCACTGCTCCAAAGTTAGAACCTTTTGACTATTCCAGCCACTGAACTGGCTATTCAGAATTAGTATCAAATACATTACTGGGAATAAACTTCTAAAATTCAAAGAGCGTATAAACTACTTACAGAATTACTTTAGTACTAGAATGAATTTAAAATTCACCCTTCAGAGAGTAGGAACAATCTCATTCTACATGAGAAAATGATAACCTCAGTTAAAAATCTTTGCAGGCAGGTTATATGAATATTTCCTGCATCAGATTATCTTGGATTTATAATATTTATCTCCTTTCAAGCCAGAAATTTCTCTCCTCCAGGAACAATAGTCTGACTTAAATTTTTTACTTCATTTATTGATGCATTCAAATTTCACACTGAACTCACATCAATACTTGCTGCGAAAAACTGCCTGCAGATGCAGAACTGTTTGCTATTGAACTTCCACCAATGGACTGTACAAATACTTCTGTGTAGACGATCACTCCTGTGTCATGACTAATTGTACTGTTCTAGTGAGCAGGACTTTAATTAAGTCCCTCTTCTGTGATCAGCAGAACCTGCTCAGCCTGATACGAGAATCACCTGTTTTCTTTTTTTTGCCCTAGTCATCATTAGAAGAAAGAAAAGCTCAAAATCAGTCAGATCAAATGAAAAGAAAATGGTAAAATTTTTCACAATGTTTAAAATCATTTCCCCCTCAGGAACATGAAAAAACCCATCTGGTTCCTGGCTAAATTTTATTTTATTCACATATGAATGCTGACTTATTATTGCTGGGTGCTTAAATAGTCAAGCTGACAACTTTGTTATTTTCATAGAGAAATAATAACGCAAATATACTGTTTTAGGGAAAAGTCTTCTCCATCTCAATTGCGCAGAGTGATTTTTGAAATACCTTATGCAGGCATTAGAAAAAGAGGCCAATTTTGCATCTCCCAAGCTAAAGACTGCCCTTTTAATTTTTTAAGTCTGAAATTAGACCAAGGAGCTGTGTAGTGTGTGGGTTGGAACGTGAACTTCAGGACACCACCCTGCAATTCTCTTCCTTTTTCTTCAGATCTGAACACCGAATTATGCACAGCTTCTAATCTTCAAATGATTCAGATGTTCGAATCCTTATTAGTATCACTATCTCAGCCTGCTTTTAGAAAGAAGTAGATTAGCAGAGCAGGTATATAGCATTCTGCACATCTCCGTGATGATTCACAAGTCTAGCGTCTCTGAGTTTGCTATTGCTGTGTCGCCCAAGAGAAGAACTGAAGTGTTACAGAAAATTGCATTGGAGAGGAAAATCCTCAAGAATCAGAGTGAGAAAAGAGGACAGTGGATGGTAAGAGAGGAGGGAGATTATGGCTGGAACAGTTATATAATGACTAGGGGGGTCTGTAAAGGTGAGTTCTGCAGGCATAGACCTGGCTTTGTTGCAGTGGCATGGGAAAATGGATTGTCCTTGTTACAGTCTTTATTGTAGCTCTGAGTCCTGGGCTTGCAGAGAGCTTTCTGAGGGCTTTTAATTTTAGTCAGGAAATAGCAGGATATAGCAACTCTATGTTTCTTCTGAGCCCCTACTGTCCAAGTACCCCAAAACACAGCTATCTGATATCTCTCTGCTGCAGCCCTTTATTCTGAGATCAGGGCTATGGAGGCATGTGCTTCCAAACAGTGTCTGCAAAATAGGAATATTTTCAGTCCCTCTGGCTGTATCAACATAAATAAAAATGAACTTCTTTGGCTCTCCTTTCCTTTCCACTTGAACTAACCTGAGAGCTGAAGGAGCAGCCCAAATGGGCATGATGGAGTAAGTGACTGAGGGTCTACCTGTTTCATCAGTGGAAACCAATAATAAAAAAAAGTTGATTGACATATATTTCTAGATTACAAACAATCAAGGCATTGGGTAGCTCTTGTTTTGGCATGCAGCTGGCTGATTGGACTGATTTGACATCTTCAGTAGTACAGAGTACACCATGGATGACTCCAAACTTTAAAAAGCCTATGTTGAAGAAGCTGTTTCTAGGTCATGAAGAAGGTGGTTTATTGTCATATAAAAGCATTTCAGGTTACAGCAAAAGCCTTCCCCAGTTCATTCAGGAAACAACCTCACCCTTTCAGGTGGTGGTAAATTGTTGGTACCAGTTAGAAACTATCACCTCCCAATTTCTGTTATGATCTGTTAATCTACAATTAAGGTCACTACAAGAACTAGCTATGGCTAAGGGAGCTCCTCTAGGATGAATATCACTCAGCATATTGATCAGCAAGATGCTGACTAACTGACCTCTGTGCTGCTTTGAAAAACATTGCCTTCTTTAAAATGGCTATATTACCCTCAGTACCTTGCTGCCACTCTTCTGTGATAGAAGCTACAGTGAAATCCTCCTAGGTCCCGGAAAAGGAGCTGTAAGATTTAGAGCAGACCTTAAAACTAATTTATCACTGTTGTTTTCTTTGGCCTAGAGGAAAAATGAGGACAAATATTGAATGCTCATGAAAATGCAAAGCCAGAAAACAAGATTTAGACACAGGAAAAGAATGCAGTAAGTTCCCTACCTATTACAGAAAGAAGCTGACATGCTGCATTTTTATTAGTCAACACTGTGAATGAAGATTTAAATAACTGTGTTCAGTAGGTCCTTATAATGATGCCATCAGCTGGTACAACCAGGCTTCTAAAAATCCATGAGAAATACAAACCTATATAGCAACATCTTTGGGGTAAGAAGTGCCCAGTCCCTCTTTTGAGATAAAGGCAAGTTGTAAGTATGCTAGTCTATCATTAATATCACTGTGTGTAACTGCATTAAATAGCGTGAATAATTATTAATAACAATAAAGCAATTGTGCTACATCGGTTGTTAAAAAGTGGCAAATATTTTGTGACAAAGCTGAATCATTTAAAATGAAAAGTAAGTTCAGTGACATAGTAAGCTTGAAATGATAAATTCTTGAAAAGCATAAATTCTGTTTCCCCACAACACTGATTGATTTCATGTAGGTTGCACATCCACATTAATTTATGATATAGCCTATATGAGAACTGGATGCTAATGAAAATTAAAGCTGCAGGAGAATATTAAGCTCGACAGTTTCTGCTTGCGAGTGCTTGATATCTTATCTTCACTGTTGCCTGAATGTTAACTTTTGCATTTCATTGCATTTGATGACTTGTTTCAAAAGGAGGTTGACCAAGGCAACCAGACAGACCACATCAGTGGGCTTCTATGGATCCTGAAAAGTCCTTAGTTCAGAGCCTGAGCCCTGGCTGTAGGATTTCTGAAGTTTACTCTGAATGTTTGAGAGCACATGTGTGTGTGGTTCAGGCCTGCCTAGTGATAGATATGCACATGCACATAATCCTCTAAACATAGTCATCTAGGAATCTATCTATGTATAGATAGATATTTCTAGATAGATATATAGACAGATACATTTATATATCTGGCACAGATATAAATGTAAATATACATATTTATAAATTCAGTGGATTACAGTGACTGTGTTACTAAGATATATTGCAGATCTAAATGGGAAGTCATCACCGAAACAAGAGAAATGCAGTACATAAATCATCCCTTAAAGTATGTTACAGGAATATGCCATCTCCTACTCTATACTTAAAAAAAAAACTAAACCCTTAAACTGTCTTTTTCTTGTAGAGCCAGTAAGATAAAATGACATTTGTTTTGCCCATTGCAACTCTTGTCCGATCAGCAGCTCCGGTTATGGAGAATATGTATATTTACCAGTTCTTGGGCATAATGGGCAAAATCCTTTTCATGTTCCTCGTTCTGCCAACAGCCCAATGTCTTTGACTTTTTGCTCTGAACAATCACTCCACGCAAGCCGAGCGTGAAGAGCTCGGCTACGATTTCACTCACCTTCACTTTACATGGTTTGCAGTGTACAATGGAGAATCAGGCTGAATGATTCTATGTCCTAAATCATTCAGGATTTCATTCTATGTCACTCTGATGACTTAAAGAAAATAAGTATATTTCCTGGGACTAGCTTTATATAAGAGTAAATAATAGTCCCAAAAAGAAGATATATTTATGACTAGAAAAAATAGTGGCTTGTGCATGTGTGATTCACTCTGCATATATCTATTCATCTACCTGCTTGGACAATATGTGCATAAAAATGTAGAATAATTCAAATAGAGCAGGCTGTGCTCAGTCTTTTTTAATGATGCAGTATAAAAGGATGCACATAAGAGATTTTCATACTGAGTTTCCTTTCATCTTAAGCTAAGAAGGAATGAAAAACCTGCAATGCTTTTTTATAAACTGAGAATATTTTTGTGTCTTTTTAGCCTAATCTGGAGAGCAATAGAAAATGTATTCCTAATATTCTTACAGCACCAGGCTTTTATGACAACCCAAATAAAACCTCCAAAATCTTGCTATAGTATCTAATAGGTGAAAAACAAAAACAAACAAACAAACAAACAAACAAAAACCAGATTCAGTGATTACCCCTTGAGCTGGGCTGGAGCATAGGAAGATATTAATTAAAACCCCAAACTGCCATCCACCAGTTCTGCTTTCCAGACGGCAAATGACCAGACAACACTGTAAGCTACTGGGCATTTACCTTGGGTTTTGTGAGTGAGAAGGTCCTTGGGTGCCTGCAGGGCTGCCACTGGCTTTGCCCAAAGCTCTAGTAGTAGCAGCCCAGTGCCCCATTCCTCCCCACATGCTCAGGTGGGATGAGGCTGGGAGGTGCATGCCCAGAGAGCCCTCAGGGGAACCCCCTCCCTCTTGGAGAATGTATGTGGTAGTGGTTTTCATATTATAAATGAAACTTCGGGGTACTAGAGTGGCAAGATTTCAACTGAATCAGAGCAGGAGAAACCAACATCCCAGCTCTCTGCTTCCCAGGCTGGAGCTCCAGTCACTAGTCAGTGAGATAGAAGATCTCCATCTCCCACTCCAGCAGAGAGACAGACAAAAAGAGTGATTCACTCCCCCTCCCCGTTCTTTAAAATAGAGTTATAGGAGAAAAGATGTGGGCTCTGGATCCCAGGGGAATGGAAGTGCTTGCTGGTAGCTATGAAGTAGGAATAAAAGTTCTGAAAAGGAAGTGAGTTGAGACACTTTTCTACGTAATTTCTAATTGGTTATATTTATGTCACTCCCTAATTGGAACTGGGATTCCTCTTACTGAATGTCAGCTGCTTAGGAGAGGTAAATGCGTAGCTGTGGGTTTTCTGTTTCACTCTGGGGGCCAGACATGTAAAATATTGATACTGCAGTACCAATTTAATGTGCCTTGGCACTTTATGAGTTACATCCTCTAGATATTTACCTAAGGTTCTCTGCAAATATTTATCTAAATACAAACATAAGTGAACCGACTTCAGGGTTTCTTTTTTTCCATTTCTTTTGTTTACCTATACATGAGTAAGAATCCTCACATACCGGATGCTTCACCCAGATGATGTATGATCCAGCCTTAAAAAATAAGATTGTGAACTTGAAAAATGTTTGCAACTGTGGTGTAATTCTTAGAGATACGCTGCCATGTCTCTGGAATAAAAGTGGCACACGACTTCTGTAACCAATTGTAAGGACCCAATAGATTTCCTATTTAAGTATTTTCAACAAATTGCTCAAAGATGGCCCAGTTCTAGTGCCTTTGCTGATGCCTCTTTGCAAACTAACTGCTGAAATGTCTGCTGTAATCAAATTGCCTTTCTTTAGGCAAATTTATCAATGGGAACCTTTGGAAATGATGTGAAAAACAAGGGGCAGAGTCAGGTCCCACTGAACAACAGGAGAAAAGCTAGTCCTCAAAATATTGTGCAGAGGCCTTTATCTGAGAAAGGCATTTGCTCTTTGCAGGCAGAAAGTTGGAATTTATAAAGTAAACTGTTCATTATCCTACTTCCAGCCAAGCAGGTGTGTGATGAATGCACTAAAGGTGTGAGCACATGGGGAGCACAATGCCAAAACCACCAGATAATAAAAGATCCTTTTACTGTTACAAGAATAATATAGTCATTATGAACACTTCAAAACATTAATCTTACTAGCAAAGCACTAAAGCTGAAATCCATCTTTATTTCCTTTCCTAAGGCACTAAAAGAAATGAACTTGGAGATCTACAGGTCGTGCAGAGACGCGTCACATTTTTATCTCCCCCATCTCCTTTAGGGATAACAACGGATCCCTGAAGGCTCTTCCTCTTACCTAGTTAAGGTAATGACTTGTGCCTGATGACATTAAAACCTGCTTCTGCCACTATTTCTTCTGCTTTGATGGGAGACTGACAGCAGACCAGAGCGCGTGAGAGAAAGAAAACTCCCCTGCAGGCTACCTCCCCGTAACTCTGAAAGCTGAATTCCTGCAGCCAGGTTCCAGGGAGCAGAACTCAAGCTGTGCCTCTGCAGCTGGCTCTGCCGCCTGGCCGTGGGGGTCCCTTTCTGCTCTGCGATCAAGGCGGCAGCAGGACCAGCCCTGCGGGAACAGCCACGGGCAGGAGGCACAAGGCCTTCATGTTTCAAAAGGCATCTGGGAGAATGGCAGGGCACCAGGAGCTCAGCCGCACTGCAGAAGATGCAAGGCTGCATCTTACCTTTGTGCTGGTTTCACGCTCTTTCAGGCAATGTGAGAAAAGAACTTCCCCCCCTCCCTCAGTCACAAGACATTAAAACTTAATAGTAGGGGAGCTGACTAAGGTCTGCTTAACCTCGATAGACTTCTTCTAAGATTTATTAAAAGTTCTTTCTCTGATCTCTCTCTCTCTTTCTTGCTTTTCTCTTTTATTTTTTTTTCCTAGAGTGGGGTTAAAAAAAAAGAGCAATCATTCACACATATCTTTGTTGGATATAGTTTTCTTACATCTAGATCCTTAAAGATTAGCATGTCACAGGCATCTCTGTTACTTAGCAACTAGGATAAAGCCAAGAAAAAGGCCTAAATATCAATTCCTTGCAAGCAGTATAAATACTAATACAGTAAACTTTAAACACTGAAGGAGTCTTCCCTTTATTACTAATGAAACCATCATGCCTTTTCCAAACATAGTAAGGAAATTGTCATCTTAATGAACTCAGCTGCTATTGATCCATGTCTACTTTTGAAGCAGTCCTTGTGCTCTTCAAATGTTTTGTCTTCACAGCTTTATGCAGTAAATCTTCCATATTAGCCCCTGAACGTCAAAATTACTTCAGTGACATCTGGCCTGATGAAAGTAAACAAGATAATTCCTTATCTAGGGAGGTCTGAAAGAAAACCTCAGCTTTGAACAATCCCAGATTTTGTGGCAATTTTGCCTCAGACCTTCCCCCTTTGTGAAGGGCAGTGCTGTTCTGAGCAAGCACAGAATAAAAGTGGTACCACAGGTCTTTCTCTCTGTACTCATTCATGAAGCCATTCACTGAAGCTAACAAACAAAGTTTGTGTTCTAGCTGCTCCAAGAGTCATTACATACGGGAAAGGGCTGCTCATTAAAATGGTGATAGGAGCCAAGTCTCCACTGGGACTCCAGAAGGAATGCAATCCCTTGTGGCTTGCAAAAGCACCAGCACGACTTGCAGCAGGGTTCACAGTACTTCCAGGGGAATGAAAACCGCTCTGAGTTCCCGTTCCCATAGGCCGAACACGACCTTCTGATTCAGCTAGCTATGAGCGGAGCTGGTGAGTAACAGTTTTACATAGATGCAATTAAAATCAGAATTTGACCCAAAGACTCTTCTGTACTTGTACTAGTCTGTTTACTCTCTAGGAGCCAGCAAAGCTTGCCAAGAAGGACAGTTGGAAAAACAGTATTTTCTGAGTAAAATAAACAGATATGAGAGAAGACTGTGAATTATTCTGTAGACTGCACTGTGCCCTGTGTAATCACGTGTCATGGTAGTGTTGTATTTAAACAGTTTAAGTCAAACTCTGCTTCAATCATTCCTGTAAAACCACAAATGTCAATGTTTTACACTGCACACATTATTACTTTCTTGATGGAGTTTTGCCTAGTCAAGAATGATTCTGATTAAATTATGTGATAATTACCTTGAATTATCAGCCAGAAGAAGTACATAAAATTTCTTCAATGTCTGAATTTCTTAAATACAACTTTTTCTCTCATTGCTATGTGCCTTTTCTGACACTCATTCTGGTCTGAATCTGAAACACAGGAAAGCCATGCCTGTGAATGTAAAGCCCCAAAGGATATAATGATTTCTTAGTACTTACTTAAACCTGTCTATGTTTGACCTTCCCTTCTCCCATAGGCATATATTGAATATGAAACTGGCTTTAACATGCTAGATTCTGTCTGATTATAATCTTTCCCTGAACAGATATTTTCAGGAGCAGCTCAAATTTATAAAAGGAATTCACCTTAAGTCGTCACATCAGTAACATTAGGCATAGTATCTGACTTTTTGTCCATGATGCTAGAAATTGGGAATGTCTTTTTATTTCCAGTTCAGGGATATGTGGTTCACCACTGAGGCTGTGCCTTAGGCTGGATGTGTCTACTCTACAGTCACATTCAGGGAAAGAGAAGGAAGGAGAGATGGGATGTGCAGCTACTCTTGTTTTACATGATCTACAATTCACATTTGGTTTTGGGCAGTAAGAGTAGAAGTCTTTTCAATTTTCTTCAAAATCCTTTTCTTCCCTTATCAAATCTTCCCTATTCAGGCTCCATGCAGCCACGTAAAGATGCAATTCATCAATAAACTGAAGTTTTGCATATTTAAAAAGCACAACAAGGAAGTATGTTCAATTTATGGAGTGTGCTTTAGCGTCAAGGAATGCTCTGCCTAATGTTTTTGTTACATAAAAAGAACAGGATATGAATAGACATGTAAGTCCCTTTGAAATGAAACTGTTTTCATCTTCTTGCACCTATGTAGTCTCATTTAATTCCTTGTGTTGATCTAGATGTAAGGAAAAGAACTGGCCCAGTAACACTTTCATGGAAAAGGAGAAGTAGTTTTCTACAAAATCCTTTATGTTTGTCAGTTCTTTGTGCCCTTCCTCTTCAATTGCCTTTCATCATTCATTTGGATAGTATATTCGGTTTATTTGTTAATTTAACTGATGAATTTGGGCTTAAACTGGTTTTCAGTCTTCTCCATGAAAGCAGAGAAAGTAGGTTTTGGTGAGGAGGTAGTGTTTTTAGGCCATTATGCTAAATTTTTTTGAGGGGAATATCGTTCTGGGAGTTGAAGTCAAAGTCCTCCTACAGCTCTGAAACTACTGTCTCACTTTGTGAAGGGAGGGCGGGTTTCCTGCAGATTACAGCTCAGGGCAGAATCCACACTTTTTTCCCCACATATATGTAGGAAGTTATGAATCAGCAAGCATAAATCCAGGATGCCTTCTTAAGGCTGGCTATTTCTCATCCTTATGAGTCAGTAGCACCTTTTCCATCCAGCTTGACTATCTCCCCACCTACTCTTCTGGAAAATAAAAATAATGTGAAAAAAAGGAATTCAAACGATTTAATTCAAAGCCCCCACAATACTCCCACACAAAGATTGTCCTTGCCAATTTAGATATACAATCACACAGGAGAGAACTCTGAATAAGTCAGAGTTGCATACTGTAGTTAGAATGGACTTCTTGGTTACTTCGAAGAAGTGTGATATTACTATAAAAGTCATGTGTTTTGGCTCTCCTGTAGCCTGCCTGTGTCTTTCTCTCCTCTAGTTCAATAATGAGAACTTTGCAAGTTCTCCGTCTTGGAAATAGTGACAGAGACAGTCTTGAGCAGAATACCTAGGAAAAGGGCTTCAGCAAACTGGAAAAATGGTGAAGCTGCCTCCCCTAATTACAGAGTGTCCTTACAGAGGCTGGAGCCATATCAACACAGAAAAGTTACAGTAGGAGAAGTAGGGTCTGCAATGTCGGGCTGCCGGGCTGTGGTGGGATAAAACACCTGTAATGCCCATTGCAAACCTGGGAATTCTGGATGCTAGCATGTCTCCAGAGGGGTGCCATTATCACACAGTGCTTCATGTAAATTAAAATGGATAATTTACGTGATTTGATAAATACATGCCCAATATTCTGCCATGCACTGAGTGTAGTCAAGAGGAACATTTGACAGCAGAAGTGCATGAGTATATAAACTATGTGGGACTGAGAAAATAGCATGACCACCTAATGTGATAGCTAGAGTGACTGGGGGTAAGAGGAGCTGCAGCAGATATTTTGGATAAGAACAGAAAACTCAAAGCTTAAAGGAAAGAGAAAAAATTCACAAGTTTCAGGTATGGTGGGGGAGATGCGTGTGGTGTAGTGATACAGATAAGGTACATATTAATCCAATGTTACATTTTTAACTGTAGAAATTTAATTGAAAAGATGTTTAACTAAAGAAAAATGGAGATGTAGTAATAATTTGTATAAACATTCACAAATAGCTTTGCATTTTTCTGTATTTGAATCTGTGAAACAATTCTAGTGAAATGAACAAAGGATCTGTTGGATGGCTAAGTCAAGTATTTGTAAGGTCAGACACATCAGAATTAAAATCAGAATTAAGATGCATACGGATCAATAGAATATTTAATTACACAGTCATTTCTTTTTTTTTCAACATCTCTGATCAAACAGTATATGCAAGGTTCTTCTCTAGGAAGAGATCAGAAATGTAAGATGAGGAATCTGCTCTCCCATATCCCTGCTCTAGTTGTGGAGAAATTTAGGTGTGTAGTGAATGAAGGATGCAGCAAGGATGATCTCATGGTTGAGGAGCCTGCAACATGGCCATGGTTGAGGTATTTGAACATTTCCCTGAAGAACGGGATTTTGTCCTTGCTTCTTCCAGAGGTTTTGTGTCTGATGATAGGCTTGACCTCGACACTCTCAGATGCTGTTGGGGCAGCTGGGCTTTAGGTCCAGATTGCAGGTATCTCAGGTGAGTGCTTCTTACTGGTAGATAGCTTTTGACCTTAGTCTGAGCCACAGTTACAAGGTAAATGATAGAAAATGAGCTCCCTCCCTCCTTCCCTTCTATACCAGTGGAGAAGAAGGTAACACTTCTTTTCTATAGTGATGACTGCCATAAAAAAGCCATGATGCTATTAATTATTCTGTCTTCAGAGAACAGTAGGAAAAAAAAAAGATCCGTTATTGAAATGGCAAGGATAATCTAGGCAATGTCAGAAGAGGTATCCTGCGCAAATAGTAATGATACATAATCATCTAACTGCTGGCTATCATAATGTATATGGTTGTTCAAGAAGATCATCTGGACCTTCTTAACTTCTGAAGTAAGCTGTTCTGCTTAATATTCTTGCAATGCAGTTTTTTGCGTTATTTCTTAGTTTCCGAAAAAATGACAAGCTGAAATCCCCTCATCATTACATTGGTATCTACAATAGGAAGGTAGACAGATTAGCCCCAGAGGTGGATGACTCTGGAGCCTTTGGAGCTAACAGAGTAGCAAGCAGTCAGGATAGGAACTAGATAGTTCTCTGTGCAGAATAGCTTTTGGAAGGTTGAAATCTGTGCTTTAAAACTGAGTTTCTGTTGACAGCAGGTGAAAAGTTCTCTTCTAGGGTTTGAACAGAGGACAACCTAGCTGGCAAAGCCTCTTTTGTCTTCTGGTTTCAGATCTGAATGCCAGTCTTGGGATCCTTTTCTGCTCTCTCTCTTGTTGGCATGTATAGCTCTTTCTCCCTTCTTCTTCCTTTTAGCTCCCCTTTTCTCATCCAGTCTCAGACTCCTCTCTCTCCTGTACTGTGCTCAGCCAGTCCCAACTTTTCTTTTTCTCTTCTTGTCTTGGTTGCCACTCTTGTCTTGCCACTTCCTTCCCTGACTCATATCTGTGAAGTGTCTGAAGACAGGATATTAAAATAAAAAGCACTTTGGTATTCTTAGAATTTGGAGGTATGGTAAACTTCACCTTTTTCACGCTTGTGTTAGATGCATAGTGGTGACCAGTGAGTCCAGAAATTTCACTTCCAAGCTACTTCAGCTGAACCACTTAAAGCTGAACTCCTTCAGTCACGGCTGATTGTGCTCTTCTCAGGTCTATTCAAGGTGCCTGGAGAGGAACAAACAAAAATTGAGTAACTGCAAATTGACAGATAATCCTGAAATATCATGGCCAGACTTCATATCTCTAATCCTACAAACTGGTATGGGAATACTCAGGTGTGTTGACTATACAGTTGTGCAAGTGTTTGAATGACTAGAACCTCTGGAGTATAATCTCTTTAGGGCTGCAGAATGCCTTTTTTTCCTCTCTGTGCAGGTTTAGCATGGAATGGCATATGCACAAGAAATAGTTTAAGGAGAGTGGCAGGACAAATCAAGACCCATCAGTGACTTTGCTGTTAGCATTTGTATTTTAGTGGCTTAGACAGTTTGTTTGAGAGCCAAGGCTTGATGCATAAAATGTCAGGAAGGAAAACAGTGCTGTATAAAAGATGCAAATCTAAAGCTCCTCCAGATTTTAAGCCTATGAAGAGATATATTGATGTTGCTGATACTGTAGAGAAATTTCAGTCTGAGACAACCTTTGTCATTCATCCCAGAATTGTTAGCAGTGAGGATTTACATAAATCCCCTTAGAGGGAAAGGGCTTATTGTATGTATATGTTAATTAAGAATTTTTAATGAAGTATAGGTGTTACTCTCTTCCATTTGTCAACTGGGTAAAATCACCCTGGTAGGAATGTGCTTTATTTACCCAGTAACAGATCAAAATGTCCTGCTAGCTGTCATGGAAAATGAAATGAAATCTGTGATATTAGTATGGATGCTACAGTTCTCTTCTGGAGAACCTAAAATGTTAATCATGGATGTGCTAGTCTGTGCCATAAAATCAAACAACTAAACACAGTCTTCCTCGCTTAGACAAACAGTGTTTAAAAATGGCTGCAGCCACTGTCAAGATGATTTCTCAGTGAGTCATTCATCACCGTGAAAAATGAGTTTAGCTTACCAAGAAAATGTTTGTTTCCTGCTATAACAAGAATTCAGTATATCAGCAAGAAAACTGAATCATCTCACTTGGCTGTAATGAACAGCTGAGTTATTCTGAAATCATACCTAAGTGCAGCAACTGAGTACCTTGGCAAACTGGGAGTGTTCTTTAAGGCACGTTACTGAAACTGTTAACTTCTGAATGGAAAATGGATTTGATTTAACCAAAATCAAACACAAATGTCCACATCAAGAAATTGTCGAGACATAGTCTGGGTAGCATACTTGGCGGTGATCTAGAAATAATAGATCTATGAGGATCTTAAAAGAAGCAAACATGGCCTCCACTGTATTCTTACCAATGCTTTTGCAGCTGGATGCTCTCTAAACCTACAAGTTTTGTCCAAATCATATTAAGATCTTTGAGAACAAAGCTAGCAAAGGAGTAAAAAGCAGGCCTCACAGAGAATGCAAAGGATAAAAACTTTTAGGAACGCAGAGTGTTATCAATCCAATTCCACACACTGGAAACCTAAGTATTGCATGAAACTAAAAAAAAAAAAAAAAAAAAAAAGCAAAAGGAAAAATGTGGGAACTAGGAAGTCTGATATTCATTTCTTAATTTCTTATCCTGTGATGACCCTTTTCTGTAACAGTAAAAGCAAGGAAAGGATCACACATGTGAACAGTGGTGGCAGGGAGAGAGAGCGATTACAGAAATCAAATGAAATCAGGGTGCTGCAGTAGGTGAAAGTACCTGAAGCAAAATAGTCAGAGATGATTTTTTTTTTCTTGCAAGGCTTGTGAGCTTCCTTAGGCCGCAGAAAAGATTTGAAGGGCATTATTAGAAGAGACAAGGATGGCTGTCTTCAAAAAGAAACCTCGTGCTACCTTCCCTCTGTCCACCCTGTCCAGAAGAGATGTGCTGCTCAAATGCAATAGTAGTGTTTACAGTATAAATGTCTGCTTATAGATGGAACAAACAGTAGGAAACGGTAAGGCAACATGAGGAAAACTGAGGGGTCCAGCAGTATGTATGTATACAACACTGTAAGATGAGTAGTATTTTTGTTCCCAGGAGGACAGAAAGTCTTATAGTTCTTCTATTACATAGCTGGGTGATTCCAGTTGCTTAACTAGCTCAACCACACATAGCACAGTAAGGCAGGTAACAAAACACTAAAGTGGAAATGTCACTACATGGTCAAGGGAAAAGGAGGAGTTGGATGCTAACAGAGTTTTGAGGACCTCCTCTGAAATGGAAATAAAGAAGCCCAGGGCTGTGTGTTTTCAAACTGGTTCTGTAGAACTGGATACTTAAATAACTGCTTTTTTCTGAACTGACTGACTGATCACCACAGGCAAGATAGTTCTGAAGAGGGAATGAGGGTGGGCTCGTAGAGGAGTGAATAGAATGGGGTAAAATACAAGAAGTTAGGCAATATGCAGGTGAGTAAGAGAGCAGGATTTATTTTCAGTGTTTGCATGAAGACTATCTCAAATATCGCTATATTCCTGCTAAGTTGCTCCTTAGGAAAGACCAAGAGATTCTCCTTCCCCTCTAGAGCAGGATTCGTAAAATCATAGTGAACAGATGTTTTCCAGACAGTAGAGTGACTAATCTTCCCACACCACCTCAAATCTGTCTCATAACCAAGTTCCTCTTTCTGAAGAGAGTTCTCATCCCACATCATGGAAATCTCATCCACATCTGTGGCATTTTCTTGAGAACAACAGAAACAGAAACAACAGATGATGAACTGGACAGAGTCTGACCTTACGGCACAACTGGTTGTCCTGTAAGCATGGAGGTAAATCTGAATCACTGGCATGAAAAATGCACCCCTATCCTTTGGTATTAGCCAGTGACTATGGTCACAACACTGTCTGAGATGAGTAAGAAAGACAGCTGTTAATCAACCTGAAATATACTACAAACTGATTAGTGTCAAGAATCTTATTTAATTCCAAAATATCAGTTTATATCCTTCTTCTCTAATCTTTCTTTTTTTGCACAATGTTATTACAGGTCAGTGGCATTTCATCTCCAGCAATATTCAAACTGTATCAGGGTCATATCTCAGGTTTTTCCCAAACAGCAGTTAAGCCAACATGTGATATAACACACTGGATGACAACGTGCTTTAATCATGCAAGGAGAAGCACTCACCTTGGAACAGCGATGTAGGTGGGCAAATGTTACATTTCCAGTCTTTTCAAAACTCAAAAAAGTAACGCCAAGCAATCTGCTTTCCACATGAAGGACGCTCATTCTCATGATGATTTCCACAACGATCATTTTTTACCCTTAATATAAGGTGATGGAGGACACAGGATAAGAAACATCTTGGTCTTTGCAAAAGATGCTGAACTCTGTACTTCATCACATCTAACCTAGCTGGTGTATGTTACTGACCAGTTAAATAGAGCTCAGGGGTATATGAAACAATTTCATTTGGACTCTGTGGGGATATCAGATAGAAAAATGTGAGAATTTTTGTCATATTGGTCAACAGAGAGTGCTGGTTGATAATTTGCTTGTCTTCTTACTGGTTCATCATCTACTTCGGGATGTCCAGAGAACAGGCACGGCCACGTTACTTTTTTTTGTTTGTTTTTTGTTTTTTTGTTTTTAAACTGATATGACGACTGAAGTTCTTTTTAAATGAAGATTAACATAATGCCACCACTGTCATGTTACATGTAAACTAATGTACATAACCTCCTTAAACTTTTGGGAGAATCTACATGATAATATCTAAGAGTAGACACTAGAACTGACTTTGTGAGGACTCCGGAAGCAGAACATGAAGGAAAGCAGAGTTTGCTTATCCAAGCTATCTTGAATCCACAGGTTATATCACCACATGAAAGTGGCTACATCAGCATATACAGTGCCATGCTGTATAGTGTACACTTACTGACTTGTGCAGAACTACCTCAGGGACTTCTGTCAGGTATGAAACTCATAGCCAAATTACGGTGAGGAAATCTCCATACAGTTTCAAGGTGTATCTGGGCTAATGAAGCCAATATAATATTGAAAGTGAAAAAGGTTCAGAGTCAGTGCTAGAAGCTTGTAAAAGCCACTTGGTGCCAACACCCTGGCTTTAAACTTTTGGCCATGAGAAACCATATGAGAATGAACACTGGTAGAAGTAATATGCTTTCCAGGAACAGTATCTTTGGGCGTACCTTCCTATAAGCAGAATGTTATAAAAAAATTGTATTTGGGACAGCCAAATAAATAAGTGTAGATAAATGAAAGCAATGCAAATAAATGAAGAATAAGGAATACCAAGTCTGATTCTTCTCTACCTGCTTTTGTGGCAGTCATTCATTCTTTTTTATAGTATATGTATAACTCTACTAAATACAAATTCTTTCCACAGCAGGCAATTGCATTTGGCAGCCACTTAACATAAGTATGACTGAAAATGCTCATTGCTAATTGCATATAGGCAAATTTATTTAGATTTACTGGACACAGAGCCTCATGTTTTTAATTCTTATTTCTGATGTGCCATATCAGGATATGCTCTACAGTAGCCTTATATAAGACGAAATATGAAGTGAGCTAACAGCATGTGACACTTCAGTTGACTTAACATAACCTGAAAAAATGCCTTAAATTCTTGGGATTGTTAAGGAATTGTGGAACTTGCAAAAACCTGGAACACTTCACATTTTTAATAGCTGCGTTCTTTGGTAGTGATACGTTCCTTAGTGAGTAGCATCCAAAATTCTATTACATACGTGGAGGGATTTAACTGGGACTCTGTGTTTGTCACTGTGTCCCATCTTGGTACGTATATCCTCCCAGTAGAGAACACCTTTATTAAAAGGAGGCCAAATCCAAGATTTTGCCTTCCCTTGCTGGAGCTGTGCCAACAAAATCTACTGAACTTAATGTGGGCACTTCTCTCTAGATGCTGTCATTTCTCCTTTGAAGAACACAGGACGGACAGGATCTCACAGCTCCTCACTTCCCACTGCCTCAGCTATCCACTGGCCTCATACACTGTAAGGCTTTGGCCTATATCATTCTGGGAAGCAAATTTTGCCCCGTACTGTAGAAAAGCCACAGAATTTGAACTATTGGAGTTGGTTGCCTTTCTCTCCATGTGCTCATAATGCAATGGGAGATACATATTTTGCCAGCAGCTACTGTGGACAGGAATGCTAAGTGTGAAAAACTCATGTTTCTTTTACACCTTAATGAGGAGGCTTCTTGATGTGTGTTTCTGCCAAAAATGAGGATCACTTAGCAGCAGCTACTCAGCTCCTCCTTCCTCTTTGGAAACAGTCATTACAAAAACATGCTTTTTCCTCTTTATCGGCTTGGGAGAGTACACCATCTCTCTGAGGAAGGTGGTGTACACACAGCTTGGGTATGCAAGCCCTTATTCACAGAAGAAAGAATTTTTGCAAAATTTGTTTCTGAATCTACTAAGCTGATCAAATGACAATATATAAGCCGGGTTTTGTTAGTCTTATACAGCCAAACATGGGGAGAGAAGGTGCTGTTGCAAGAGTGGATTTGCCACAGTGACCAATTCACATCAAGCACATCATTTCAAATCTGTTTTGCAAACTTCTGGGAACTTAGACTTACTGTTGTGGAGTAGGTAGAGAAAAGGAGTAGAGTTGGGAAAACGCCCCAGGTGCCTCAAAGGTAGATGCTTCAGTTTCAAGCATTTACAAATGTACATATGACCAGGAGGGATACTTCCCCTCAGCTTGCTGTGTCCATTTGCTAGCCATAAGAAAGATCCATGCCCTGGAAAATTTGTTTAGCGGTGTCCCCAGAACACCTCAATACACCAGTTCGCACTTCTTAACACTCTAAAACATTTTATGAAGTGAAAAAACTGCAAAGTCATAACAATAATGTACCAAAGGAAGAAAACTCAAGAGATTAAGGGTATTACCTCTGCATTCCTGCAATAACAGCAAATACATTAAATAACACTATTAGATGATTTATGAGGCAGACATCCTACAAAGGAAAGCAAGGTTCCCGCTTGACCTAGAAAAAATTACCTTCTGACTCCAAATACAGTGACTCATTTAATCCTGAAAACAATATTCCTATGAGCAGTAAGAGAATTTAATGCCACCATGTGTCTCAGCACTCCTTGTCTAAATCCTGTCTCCAGCTGTGGTAAATCTACAAGGCCTCAGAGGAAGGCTGCCCTTAAAAAGCCAGGAGCCAAGATTGGCATCAAGGATGGGCAGAACTAGAAGTCCTTTTCTGTCCCTTCTGAACTACTGGAGGAACCCTGAAGTCTGACATTAAATATGGCAGAAATCTGGTGCAAATAAGTTACACAAACATCCCTGGAATCCAGCACATTGGATACTCTCAGACTCGGATCACAAGCATTAAATTTCCAGGGGTCATAAGACTGTTAATTCTTTATGTGTTTTCTAGTATGTCTGCTTTCTTACCTTTAGAAATACTTAATGATATTCCAGATCCTGACAGTGCCTTGATGGAAATTTAACAAAGGAAAGGGCAAGCTATCTCAGCCTCAGAATCTGCCAGGAGAACGTCAGGAACATCATGGTCTTTTCTTTGGTTTGATTTTAGGCTTCCCCTTTCCCTCTAGATTTTATTTGACTTCACATATAGTTTTAAAAACTTTTTTGATGTAAGCTTGTCATTCTCTTCCTCTCTGAAACTGGGTATGGCTTTGCATTTCTATTTCTTTCTGGCTTTACACAGGGATCCCTTGCAAGGGAAACGAATCACATAGTTACTGCTCTGACTATCGTTTTCTGCTGTATCATAATAGTTGTGAATAGCAATGTTAAAGCTTCTGTTACAGCTCTGTGGAAAGTGCTAAATAAGGGACTAAACCTTCCAGCCACTTAGATGGTTAAATTAGTGCAGCAAATGCAGATGTCAATGTTTCGAGCAGGGCAGATTAATAAGAGTCTTTAACATAGATGCACTACACAGACTAGCTCACATTCAGGTTAAATTCCACACACCTTCAAGTCATAAATCTTCTAGGCCTCATCAGCGATGGCTTGTGTTTCATCCCCACCATTTCATTCACCAAAATCGATTTGTCTATTTTCCTAAAGGTAAAGGTCAGGGACAGGCCATGCCTTAGCAGTGAATCTTCAATGTTGGAAAAGTGATTAAGCTTGCTCACATTTATAACTTGAGAGGCACTCATTTTGTGGATTTCCTTGCAATTGCAAGCTCTGGAAATCTTTGCAATTGGCCTCAAAAGGTATTTTATTTATTTATTTGTTTATTTAAGTCTTAGAATGTTAATGATAAGAATACTGCTACAATCAGAATGTGTGAGTCTTCAGATTTTTACCACAGTGACAAAAGATTCCCATAACCAAAATCGGTTTCCAAACTGCTTGTCTCTGCCATTAATGTCTTAGAAGTATCCAGTGCAATCTCTCCACAGTTACATGTGTTTATGGTAGTTAATGGCTTCCTGTTTTGTGAGATCTGTTTCCAACCTCTGCCGGAAAAATACCCACAGTCTGAAAATACTAATATTTTTAATACACTTAGGTGATACTTTTACTACCATAAAATCCTCAGAGGAAATTAAATTCCACAAAGCTATGCTAAAATAACACTAGGGACCAACTTTAAACCAGCAGAAGCTAGTAAATTCTGGGGTAAGCCTAAAAATCTAGGCTAACAATACATTGCTAAAGTGCACCTTGGCATTGTGATATTGCTCAACAGAAGGATATACCCCCTTAATAATTCTACAGGAATTCATTCAATCTCTCAATGCCTCTATTGTGATGCAGATATCCTGGTTATTATTCTTAACATTAAAAATCACTAGCCACCACTGTTTACCATCTATTTGCTGTATAAGACATGGTTCTGGAGCAAGGCTTAACTGAAAATGTGTACCATATGAACTTTTGTTCTAAAGATCCAGACTATGTATCTCTTGAGCTGTGGGAAGCAAGATACCAAATAAATAATTAAGCACTTTTTTATTCATTGTTAATCTTTACATACTATATTCTTACATATAGTTTACAGCTACTTGACTTCATTAATAGTTTTAGGTAATAACTTCAGTAGCTTGTGACAGCCTGATACTCTTAGTCATACCGGGTCAGCCTCCACAGCACTCGGGATATAGGCTCAAGCTCTATGCTGGAAGTGCTAATCTTTCACCACTGATCAAAGGAGAAGCCAAATGCAAATAAATTCCTAATTTAGCACTTCTGTTAAGTGTCTAGAGTCAAGTAGCCTGTGTCTGGTTTATGTTACCAGGTTTCTGTGACTTATTCTTCATTTGGACTAGCATAGTACTAGCAAGATTTCACTTGTTTTCATATAAAGTTATGGATTTTGCTTAGCCTCGCTGCTTTACATTTGCTAGCAATTAGAGAAAATACAGAACCAGTGTAAGAATGCATGTAAGAATCCAGGATGCACTTGCAGAGATACTCATATCACAGAGTTACAGAGTTATGTCCCATTTTTTTTCTCTTGCGTGCTGGCCCCATGTATCTTGGATTCTTTGCTACACACAGTGCTAGGGAACCTCTAGTCCTGTGTTCAGTGACTTTGCTGGGAATAATGTGTGATAAAAAGAAAATTTCAGTGCTGAAATATCTTCATTTCAGGTGCCTAACCTAAAATTCTGCAGGAAGATAATTTAGTACCTCAGAAGATGACCCAGAACATCTGTCTACTGGATTGCCTAGAGCTTGAGAAGTAATCTCTGGGACTTTGGCACTTCATATAAGGCTGTAGGAGCCTCCGTGAATACCTGCTAAATCAACACTAATGAATTTAAAGATCAGCTTTTTTTTTCTTTCTTTCCAAATAAATAATAAAGAGATTAGAACTCATTTCATTGATGATTTATTTAAGTAAGATCTTTTGTTTTGTTTACTCTGTCTGATTTTGTGCTTTTAATCTACCTTTAGTGCAGGCTATATATTCTGTTGTTGTGAACTGTCCTCTAGGAAAGAAAATTTATTGTTGACCATGAAGTCTAGTTCACATGATACTTGGGAACTCACAAGATGATAACTTCCTCAATTTTTTTTCTACAGATCAAATAAAAAAAGCCACAGTAAGGCAACTCTAATTAAGAACCAAAAACTCTTTGGTTCATTGCTGGCAAAGGGCTTCTCTACACCTGAGAGACTCAATATGGATGCAGCAGCAGAGATATATTCTCTATTACTTTACGAATCAGTTTTTCTCGGTACGTTCTCCATAAGTGATCTATGGAACGTGTAGAGCTAAACAGTCATAATTGCTTTGTAAAGCCTGAAACTAGGGCAGATTAACTTGATAGCACAGGCATTAAGGTCAGACAAGAGCTGTGAGTTACTTGTGTCTCAGGAATTCATCAACAGAGAGTAACATCGAGAAGCATAGAGAGATTTTGGCAGCTAATATGCAACAATTCAGGTCTTATCATTTAGGAAGAAAGAAGGATTGGGTTGGTTTGTTTTGCATTTTAATTTTCCTTGGAGTAGAAAAAATATGAAAAATCAAAGCAGAAGCACATGGTTTCCTTAGAACTCTCATAGTATAATTGAGAACATATGTAAGCAATTCTGCTTTACTAGTTCTTCCAAGGGCATGTATCTGGTTAATTTAGTATGGCAGCCTCAATTAAACAATCCCTAGTAGCATGTTGTGGCTAATTGCTTACTGTTTACCAGAGCCTTTTTTTCCCTTTGAAAAAAGATCCTTCCTCTCTCCAAAGCATGCCTGTTTTAGATTGAAACTGGCACTTTGAATCTGATTATTTAAATTTAAGACACCCTAAGCAATAAAAAAAAGTCATATAAATGAATTTACACTCTTTGCCATCTGTTTAGCAGGTGATGGAGAACATATGCTATTTTCTTACTTTATTAGAGAATTATAGTGTGTTAGTGATTTAAAGTGTGTGCTAACAAAGTTAGCAATCATTATCAATAGCTAACAGGGTTTCTATGGAGGACAGAAAAAGAAATGTGTCCACCTGGAGAGTTCACAATAGACTTTATATTCGGTGTGGTTTATTAATTTAGGAAAAAGTCCATACTTTTTCCCTTGTCCTCTTCTTCCCTGAAACAACCAGTTTATGTTGCACTCCTAATGTGTTCAACTCAACAGCAAGAAATGGCTTATCATTTATTTATATTTTTTTCCGAATTATTTTGAGGAGTAACAGAAAATAAAAAATACTTTGTGAAAAGATAAATCACGATATGGAAAACAAGAAATTGCATGCCTGCTTTATTTTTAAGCACTCTGGGATATCTTCAAGGTATTTTTCAGAACAGTATTGGAGTCTAACCTGTCTAGAGTCTACCCTATAGCCTACTATGTTTAGTAGGGTCATTTTAGACCTTCCAAACAAGTCTTGGAATCTGATTCTGAAGTTCAAAACACTCAATTTGTTTTAACACTCTGCAGAGTGATTCCACATCTGTAAGGAAAACTTTCCTTTTTGACATTACCAACCTACTGAGAACAGTGAAAACAAGAGCAGTTGTTTCAGTTTGGGCACTCTTAAAAGTTGAACTACTTTACTGAAATACTTTCAAGGAAGCTTAAAGAAAGCTTGCATGAAATTCTGGCCACTTTTTAAATGTGCAGAAAAGGCATTGATTTTCTCAGGTCAGAGGATGCGAGGAAGCCATAACCCCTTCTATGAGAATGGTCTGCGATAGCAGGCACTTTCTCACGCTCTGCACTGCAGTCTCATCTGTGCCGCTTCGTGTCCAGATCACATCTATGTTCAACCCTCACAACCAACGAAAACTTGTTCTCAGCTGCTCTCCACAGCCACATGTGAGACAGTCAAGTGTTACACGGTTACTGAACTGAGTTTTCATAGCTACTCTGAGCACAACACATTTTTAGAAACTTCTGATCGGAGGTGAGTGGAAACCATGCCTGCTAGATCTGTACAAAATGTTGATTCTCTGATTCACAGCTCCAGATCAAAATCACAGAAAGAGGATCGCAGCAAAGGAAAAGTTTTGTTCACAGGGCTATAACTTCTCCTCATTTTAAACTTTATTATATTTAAACACATTTCAAAACGTACCATGGCTTTGAAACAAATTTCAAACGTTGCATTTTGAAAACTCCCAAATTCAACACACAGAATTTTTGACATTCTCTCCATTTTTTCCTGTTAAAGCAGCTTGAAGAACATTGCACAAATTTAGAGATTGTTTCCCTCAACTCAGAAATGCACTTTTCAAGCAAAATAGTTTTGTGCATGGAATTCTGCTAATTCCTCATATATACAGAGAGTACAAATGGTCTAAAAGATCTCTCCAGCACAGTTTTCAGCGATTCTGTATCATGAAGAAGAGTTTAATCAGTGTCAAATTGGTGATCACTGGATTGCCTCTTGATATAGGTAAAGCAGGCAGCTGCGTAGAGCAACAGACTTCTGGGGCAGCAAATTGGCTGTAGTTCTTGCGACTGTTTTGCTGATGCCAGAACCTTAGAAAACCAGGAGTGTTGCAGTGGCTTGGGAATATGTCACAGGAGCTCTCACTAGGGGCCTGGCTATTCCCAAAGGCAGCAGTCATTGCTCTTATTCTCCCATAAAACTCAGCGAGGCTGATTCTCCAGGATTTTCCCCCAGCTCTGCCTTTTCTTGACAGCCTTGCCTATTTCTTCAGTGAGCCCTGACCCAGTGTCGCTGGGCAGCAAAAATGATGTTACTTACACTGCTGAAAAACTCTGAACTGGTCCTGCCTGACTCATCTGAGATCACTGGAGTTTTGCTTTCATCATGTGAGTAAGGTAGAGCAGATGCTCACCAGATGTAGCTCCTGAACTGTAGCAGTGTATGTGCGAGATGACATGGCTTGCTGGATTAGTACTAGCACTGGTGTTGCTGCACCAAAGTTCATTGTAGAGCATGGCCAAACTCTGATGTCTTTATTGCTGTACTCCAGTAAGGACATCAAGAAGTGCAGTCGTGAAATCTGCTCCTGTTTACTGAGAACTAATGATATATATGTCATGTCTGTAATTTGTCTTAAAAACAAACAAAGCAAGCAAGCAAATACATTTGCAACATTCACATGTAACCCTTCACTTAGGTTGGTTCCAGACTGTAATGTGTTGGGACACTGAGAGCCTGACAATCTCCCAGGCCTTAGGTGCTAACTCCCCACAGCTGTACCAGTGCAGCACCAAGAGGGATCTTAACATCCAACAAGACGATGAAAGAAAATAGTGGGAACTGAGTGAAAACAATTAGCTGCTTAATTTGCAATACAGGAACTGACCTACTGCATCAGAATAGCAGTCTGGTTAGACTGGTATCCTCCTCTTGACTAGCTACCAGTACCATATTCTCGAAGGAGGGAAATACTTTAGGCGTTCAATGGCCATTTCTTTCCAAAAGATTGTTTTATCTTGACAACTATCTTCTGGACCAGAGTTTGAGACCTCATTTGGGGTAGTTTCGAAGAAGTTTAGAGATTTGCAGGCAGATGTTAAAGACTGAGATGAGTACAGATGTTTGTGTAATACTTCATGGTAAGCCTTGTCCTTTGGTTATTTATGATCCTCACATCATAAGGGATGAGAGAGTGAGGCTAAATCAAATAAAGATTTAGAAATCTTGAGTAAGTGGAAACAAAGTGATTATACTCTGAATCATTACCTGAAAAACACTCATCTCTGATATGATAGCATGGTGGATCACTCTCTTCAGCATTGGAAACCTGCCACAATTTTCTTCTAAGCACAAGGGGGATTCAAACCTCCTTTCACTCTCCTCAAGGAAGTAGGCATAGCTGGGAATAGGGAACTCTGTCGTTTGTATTTAAGAGGCCACTGCAATAATCCTTTTTTTCTTTCTTTCTATCTCCCCCCCCTTTTTTTAATAGCAACTCATCACTCAATGCATTATAGAAATAACCCTTACAGATGGTAAAGGGACCCGGATGCGAACATACAAAGAAACAATCAAATGCCTCTGTCATTTGCTACAGATTTTAGGCTCCTTCTCCTATGGAAAGGGCTATGTTCCTAGCAAGGAGCCTCCAGCATTTGGATCCTGATAACCGATAAGACAGCACACAGAGCTGATGTTTCTGCCAAATCACTTCAAGGAATCAGTCCATATGTGGCTATTTCAGCAGGACACAGGGGCATCTTTAGGCAGCTTAACCCCTAGCCGAAGAATACCTACTCCACAGTTGCCAAAAGCTTTCAAAATATGAATCCCATTAACTCTTGGGCAAGATGCATGCATGTTTTCTTTGATATCTGTAACCTGACATATGTGATGGAACGAGAATCAGAATGAAACATGAATAGATTTAAGAAAGCCATATAACATCATCATACTGAGCTGTGACACAGAAAAGAAGATGTTGGGAAAGAAGGTTGAGATGCGTTTACAAAAGCATCCTCACTACCTGCCCGATTGTGACCATGGAAACACACTGATGCAAAGTCCTGTGATGTTGCAGAGTGCTCTTTTAAGCCATTTTCATTTGATCTACTTCTAGGAGATTCTGAATGACTCTTCAGTGTATTGAAAACTGAAGGCCTCTGTCTCATCAATGTTAGCAATGCTGCAGAAGTTGAACCAACACTCTGCCATTGTTACAAACTGAGCCAAAGTTTCAAAGACTAATATTCTTCTAAATAAAAATTTAGCACATACTCTCTACTGTAGTGCCCCGCTTCAGTGTTGATCTAATGGAGCAGCACCTTTTCTTCTGCCCTCTGTAATCATCAATTGCCTTGCCAAAGAGTGAAGCTGCACTTTGTCATATGTTACAGGCTTTGAAATCAGCATCTAATTAAGGTGTTTTAGAAGTAGAGAGTGAACATGTTCTGACTGAGGCATATTTCAAAAATACTGCAACCTTCTATTTACCCTGTGAAGAATTGAGGTAGTATAGGATGACATTCATCACATGCCCACAATGAAAGGAATCCATAAGAAATTTTGGCTTGATTAGCTCACCAGCTGTGCTTGCTGCCAAGCAGAACTCAGGTACTGTTTCAGTGGCTGTATCACTCACAAATTCCTTTTTTCCCAGGAGAGAGCTTTCATTATCCTTCAAAGAATAAAAACATACTTGAGAGATACAAAAGAGGGAAAGGGCAGTAAATGCTGAGCAGTGTTGCAGCCATATACAGATCTTCCAAAACAGAGTAATTGACAGATTTGATAAACTAAGAGACTAGTGATCCTTTACTTCCTGAGCTATAAAAATAATAACAACAAAAAATACTATGGAGTATTTTATTATTACAGCTCAAGAAGCTTTTCTAGACCCCAACCTTCCTCTTTGCTGATGGTTTTGTTTTGACTTCACAAGGCACCCTGACTTGCTGCCTTGCCACAGGTGCCCAGGTTTTCTGGTGACTGTTCTCCCTATTTTATTTATACTGCTGCCAAATTGCAAGGCCATTATGGAGCCAGGGAGCCCTGACACTGCCAAAGCAGCTGTTCAGAGCTTTCAGTAACAGAAAGAAATCAAACCCTTGGCCTGCTGGCAGTAGGAAGTCCTATAAAATTGGAGATGCCCTTTCTGTCACAAATATTACTCAGTCCTGCATCAAGTCTTGCTGCAGAAAAGTGAACACATTTGAATTAGAGGTTAGCAATATTTCTACCTTTTTTGTTATTTTTCCACATTCTGGAGGAGCCCATTTCTCCCCACTGATTTTGAGTGAGGCCCGGGGTGACTAATTGGTTATATTTGGTTTCTGTTGTTGGCAACACGCAGCTTCTTCCTAGCAAGACTCTTCTGGTTAGCAAGAGATGCAATGAACCCTACACTGTATTAGCTAAAATGCTGTATAGCTGCCTTACATGTTACCAACAGAATACATTGAAAACTTTTCATGCTGTTTCACACTGTATCTTGTTGTGTACCCTTTGAAGGATTCATATTTCAAAATGGATGTCATCAGCTGAGTTAGCCTTGGGAAGAGAAAAAAATAGAAGAGAGCAGAAATATAGGGAGAATGTTGTGGAAAAATGAAAGATAAAACTGAAGATGATAGAGTTAAGGGAAAGAAGAATCTGAGAAAGTCTCATTCTGTCAACAGCAACTTCTCCTTTAGGATCAAATGATGAGATTATTCCTCCCTCTTAGCACTTTGTAGGCCTCACCTGAACTATTTGGTCTAATTTACTCCCTCCAGTTCAGGTGAGACACTGAGAGATTGGAGAGGTCTAGTGAAGGGCGACTGAGATGATTAGGGGTTGGTGAGCTTGGTATACGAACAAAGATTAAACAAATTGGGATTGTTCGGACTAGAGATGAGATAGCTTAGGCAGACCTAATCAAAATTTTCCAATACCTAAAAGGTAATTAAGGAGAAGATAGAGAAACTCTCACTGTAAAGATGTACGGCAACAGGACAAGAAGCACCAGGCACAATGTTGTTTCAGGGGAAAATTTGTCTGGAAATAATAAAAAACAACTTTACTATGAAAGTAATAAAATGTTGGAATAGTTTGTTCAGAGAAATGGTGGAATCTCCACCCAACATCTCCAAGTGTTTTATGTTGAGTTTTTTTCTCCCCAAGTATGCTTTTAAGCAGCATCTCCAGTTTTTTTTCCTAGCAATAATCATCAAATCTGTTTTACTTCTTTACTCCCCTTTTTGCCTTTGTATATTAGCAGCTACAATGCTGATGCTTCTTTAGATGTCTAGCTGTCCAGACAAAGCCACAGCTTTGATTAGGCTGTGGGAAATCAGGAAATCCCTAACAAATTACCTTTAGGCTTGTACAGATCTACACTACAGCATGTGTATGATAAAAGCACGTTGCATACATGGTGCAACCCACTGTAGTGCCAAAATACCAAAGGGAGCTCTGGCTAACCTAACAAGGGTACTGGAAGATGTTGTACATATGGCTTCTCAGCTCAGGATATGGGTCTAAGCAAAGGCCCATTTTATAACAGACAAAATACTTCTGATACCCAGCCTGCCTTTGGTCATTCTTCATGGAAATATATCTTGTTCAGGGTAAGAAGCAAAATAGACCCAAACACTGTAAGACTTGACCTTAACCAAGTATGCATAGCAGATCAAAGCTAGGACTAGAGTCCAGCACTACTGTCTCTGAGTCCTCTGCTCTTCAGAACAATAATAGTTGCTATCTCTCATGTAAAGAATTTCCCTATGGATTGATCTGTTGGACCACCAGTACAATTTCACTTTAAAGGCATCAATTCTAAACCCCTATATTAAAATGCTATTGATATATCTGAGACAGAGGATAGAAACTGAAATCCATCTACTGAAAAACAGACGTGCATAAATTATTTATCCTACTGTAAAAGTACCTACTGCAAATATAACTTCCAGTTTGAAACTGAGACAATTTGCTGCAGATGTATTTAGTTTTGCAAGTCCCAGTTTCGTGTTTGCTCAAGACGTGACAGGTGTACTCTATTTTATACATTATAAGAAGCTCGGGGCTGTACAACTTGTGCCAAAAAAAAGTAATTAAATATTTAATATTTCCTGTCTGTGATGTAGTCCCTCTTTTCTTATTTCAAATGTGCTAGGTTTAGACAGAGGTGAGAAATATTTCTGAGCCATCAGTAAATATACTGTAGCTGTTTTTGACGTGATATCATACACCTTCAAAGACATTCTTCTTGCCAGAGTGCTCTTTCTGCTCACTGGTTTATCACTGTGGTGCAACTGAGACAAAGTTGTAAGACAAATATTATTAGCACTCCTGGTGCTGAGCCTGTTTCTTGTGATAAGTTCCTGCAGGGGTGGGGGGTGGAGAGAAAGTGGTCTGACATTCAGACAACAGCAGAAATGTGAGGGTGTTTTAATCTAGATCAGATATTGGTATAAAACCTAGCAGAGTAAGAAATGAGCTGGTTGTTTTGTGAAAATGAAGGGGAAAACCCCAGGGGAAATTAGCACTAGGTCTCTAGTGACCGTGGTTACACAGCCAGATGTGCATAGCCCATGATCAAATCCGCCCCATGAAGTTTTCATATGGTTGCTAACGAAGCAAGAAAATGTGATTAAAACCCTCAATATATTTAAAAAGGAAGAGGACTTATTAATGTTGAATGTCAACAATCAGTGGAGAATAGAAATTTTACTACTTTCATGAGAATATTAAACATATTTATAGTTCATTTTCAAATGTATTTCAAAATTCAGTTCAAAACACACATAGAACTGGCAGTAGTATAGCATGTTTCCTTATACTGTTTTTATGCAGTCAAAACTTTTGGTAAGAAGGAGACTGGGGGAAATGTAAGAAACTGTTGCCAGGATGACAAAAATTTGTGAAGATATAACTGTGCAACAGTGGCTATGTCTACATTAGTAATCAATTTGTCACAACAGGATTTGATTAGTATATTGAAATAGATGGCATTGAGGACTTTACATCCTTGTGTTACATGGCTCAGGGGATTTACTCTTGGATTTACTGGATTTTCTCTTGTCTCTTGGACCTTATGTCCCCAGAACATGTGGTTCAAAGACGTCCCAAAAGGGGTCTTTGGTTTCAACCTTTTTGTCTGATTTAGGGTTTGGAGCACATGGAATAGGGATAATGTGCACCAAAACAACTCTGGAGCCAAATAAGTGCATGGTAAGTGGGAACCTGCAGGGGACCCATTTCGAAGCCATGCTAATACTCCAAATCAAAGTAGGTTTTATAGGCACAGCAGCATGTACTAATATGGGCCCAGCCTCACTCCAGTACAGCATGTTAAACCTGAGGTACTACAGTGCCAAGGCCCTTCGGAAATCCTCAGAAACTGGCTCATGTCCATCTCTCTCCTATAGACAGAGAGAAGAGAGACCTCATATGCATTTAAGAGCTTCACAACCATCTTCTGTTGGCCAAGCACACTGCCACTAATACTAATTAATCAATGAGATGAGTTTGCATGAACAAGGCAGTAAGTTGATGAGAGAAGCGGGGGAACATGGCCAAGGATGGCATTGGTCTCCCAAGCTTCATTCCCAGTGAATGAGAAAGTGCCACTGACAGCCTGTCAGTGCTGAATTTGCAGTACGCTTTCCAACCCTGGAAATGTTTCTGAGGGGGCTGCAGGATCTGGAGAAGTTTTGTTCCCATCATCAGGAAGGAAGGGAGCAGTGATTTAGGGTATTCTAGATACTGGAGATGCCTTGAGTTCCCCAGGATTTCCATTAGCTCTATGTACTTGCTTTGTTGCTATTCCAGCCCCAGAAGATCCCCTTGCTCCTGCCAGTGCCCCACGGAAGTGCTTCCAGATACTATTTCACCTTCTGGGTCTTCAGAGACACATGCTGCTGGGAGACAACAGCTGAGGGGAACTGAGAAAGGAAGTCACTTTGCAACAGCCCTTTCAGGAGCCTTCCAAACCAGTGGACTCTGTGACTGTGTAAAATGGCTTTCTAAAGTGGCAAGTTTTGCCACTTTCTCTCACGAGGATAATCTTTTATCTCAAAAGGATAACTCCTGGCAGCTCTTAAAAATAATAATAAAAAAAAGTTCTGTAAAAGGGATATGGACAACTGCCCTGAGCAGAGAGAGATGAACTGTCAGGAAGACTTTTTAGTGTAGGCGCTTTTGACTTCTGGAGGTTTTTTTCCAGTTGTAGCAAGAAATATCTATGTCTAAAAGAACTATCAGAACTGGAATTCTTACTTTGTAGGGAAGTACTGTAATTTTTTAAAAATAGTAAAAAGATAATTTTAGTTTAGCTGAAAAAATTCTCTTATGATATGCATCTGATGCTGTTATTACTGTAAGTATTATTATTTTTTGTATCATCGTACAAGATCCCAAATGTTCTAAAATGCCACTGTGCCAAACGCTGGACTAAAAGATGGTCTGTGCCTTAATTCTGAAACTAGCTAAACCTAGCAGGAATAGATGCTACTGTGTCTATGAGGGGCTGTAGCCTTTCCTGCAACATAGCACAGTGTGATTTTTACTGGGTAAGAGAGGTTGTGGATCAGATGGCAACAGCTCCCCTCACATATGTAAACTTGCCTAAGAGAAGGCATACACAAGGGTTGGAAACAGAGACAGAGGAATACAAGGAGGCAAGAGATGGTATGTCTTTGCATACAGTGGACTAGTGATCTGACACTATGCTTTTGCAAGCAGTTTAAGCCAGTAAAACCATCAGCACTGCCAGAAGAGGCAGTCCTGCCCTGTCTTTTTCTCCAGTGGATTATTCCTGCTTCTGCATCCCCCATATCCCTTCCCTCCTCCAGCTACTCTTGCCCAGCACAAGCGTTGATGCAGAAAACAGCTAACCTAGCAAAATATAGTTATTTTTATCCATGTCAGCTTCCCATCTCTTCACTGCACTGCCACACAACCATTTCTGCTGGCACAAGTCAGGGGACCAGAAAGGGCTGAAACGGAGCAATCTGTATGGGAGGGAGACAAGCGCCTGTTTTTAGTGTCAGAGTTCTCTATTGCAGACTTAAGCTGATGGTGAAATGACAAAGTAAGTGTTGTAACATTTTTATCTACAGGAAAGGGAAGTTTGAGGGTAGATAATGAATTTGCTTGTAGGATGCTTTAAAGGAGTTCAACACTGTGGAGCACACTGAACAGAGGGAGAAATCATAAAGGGAATTGTTCAAAAATACAGCAAGTGGGTGATAGGCAGTGGCAACATGATCTGACTGGAGGTGGGAGTCATCTTGAAAATCAAAGAGATATGTGGGCCATGCAGGGCCAGAAAAATGAAACAAAGTGGGTTTAGGTGATAGAGAAGGAGGAACAAATGGAAGGATGGGCCAAGAGAAGTGATACAGTTTAAACAGCAGCTTAGAAGCATATCTTCTCTGTGCTTAAAACGGGGCACTGAATCCCACCTTCCCTCAGAGCTGAAAGTGCTACCTTCTTTTCTGGTGCAGAGAAGAGGCAGACTAAAGTAATCTGCAAACATCCCACCATAAAGTGATGGAGGGACGTTCTGTGGCAGTGTTTACTAGCTGAAGCAGATGTAGATGTGATCTGCAATAGCTCTTGTTTGCAGGGTTCTTCTGGCAGTGGGACCAAGCTGCATGCAATCATCAGCTTCTGGGCATTGATTAAGAATAGTTAAGTAGTATTTGCTCATTTGACTGAATATCTACATTTTCATCTAAGTGAATACATCTAATAATATCTCTGTGCTCCCCACACCCTGAACACTAAAACACTTACTGATTCTGCTGGAAATCTTTATAGCCACTGTAGAAAGAGAGAATTTTCCTGAAATGGGGATGCAGGTCATTTGAATACAAGGAAAGGATTGCACTGCTGATAGAAAGCAGAAGAAGCTGATTACACTGCAATGTATACCTCTTGGTATCTCAGTGGCTTAGTCATTTGTGCTCAGGGGACCAGCGAAGGGGCTCACTTCCAGCTATACCAGCCACAACACAATTTTGTAATTCTTTTCTAGTAAAGAACGCTTACTTATTCTTAATCTTAATCATTCCTGTGACAAAGACATCCTGTCACCATTTTCTGATGTGCAAAGGCAGATACACCCTAAACATTTTGCAAGTTGTGATGTGGAGATTTTGCATGCATTAAAGATCACTGTTCAGAAAAATTCATTCTTTTGCTTCACAGATAGGGAAACAGAGGCACAGGCAGGACAGCTAGATACCCTGGAATCAGCCAGGAGGATAATCTGTTTTTTCTGGATCCTGGTCCTGTGCTTTATCTGTTAGATCACACTGCTTCTTAAAAATTTAATCCGATGTTCACTGAACATTTAGCCATGGCTTAAGATACAACTATCTAATGTAAAATAGGGCCAGTGGGATATCTCCATTATATGCAACAGTGAGCTAATCATTCATAGGAGGTTAGCTGAAATCCTGAATGCATGGGCCATATCTCTTAGGGCTATTCAGTTGGCCTTACTGGCAGTATTAGAACCGTAAATTATGTAAAATATTCCTAGGTTCATTTGTTTTACTCTTCCATAATGACAGCTCAGATACTAAAGACTCTGGATTTGTTTGCCTCTGGACTTTTTTTTTTTATTTATTTATTTTATTTTATTTTTTTCACTAGAAATCCCCTTTTCAGCTCGTCTGTGTGAAGCTCTGTGAGCAAGAACCATGCATGAAGAGAAACGAACACAGGGGCTTTAGGTTAACATCACTGTTTAGGCATGGGCCAATGATCAAACATCAGCCTGTGTGGCAGGGAGAGGTGCTATATAATTTATAAAGCTAAGGCCTTGTCCAAATGACTAAAAACCACAAGTAAATTCTAATCAAAAGTACTTACAGATATAAAATTTAAATATGTAAAAATCTACTCTTCAGTGAGTGTCTTACAGGGTGCTGTTACTACAGCTGTTTGGTCTGCAACTCATTGGAGCCCACTGACTCGAAGGTGATTTTCAAAGGGAGGTAGTAAGCATTTTGTCTGCATGGTGCTCATCCAATTTAAGAAGAGTCTGGATGACTGGAGAGGCATTGTTCTGGGAATGCTTGGGGTTATTTATCCAGTTCATGAAAAAATATTGCCAGCGTGAATATTGTAGTGCAAATATTAGTTCCATTCATAAACAGGGTTATTTTACCCATTGTTATCCTCCTTCATGCCTAATCAAGAACTGTGATTATCAGTGGGATACAAATGCTGAGGTAAAACACATTTTTTGGTCAGAATGTCTGTGTTCTGTTTGGCTTGAATATCCATTTCATCAAAACGATAGTTTTGTATAACTTCGTTTATCTTCTGGCATAACTGTCCCTGTCCCAGTGCTGTGGATAACATTTGTGGTAACACCAGCATCCCCATTGCCTTCCCTCCCTGCTGAAGGTGTGGTCCAGCCACCGGGATGCTGTGCTGCAAGGGTACTTCCAAGGCAGAAGAGGGTACGCTGAGAGATAAAAGCCTCCTCTGACATTTGTAATAGAGCACAGGTTGTTAAGTGGCCCAGAAACCGACTGCTGGAGGTGAGAAACAGGCCACTCATTTGCTCCAGACTCTGCCGATGCAGTCTGCAATTTCCACTAGCTGCAGCCAGCGTAACTCTGGCACAGGAATGGGTTAGAAGAAAGTGCTCTGGAAAGTGGTGAAATTGCAGTTATTTTCTAATATTTTCTTCTTGAAGACTTGAAAACAAAATAAAAGCCTGAACGTGCTAGTGTATCTCTACTTGTCTACCCCACACAACTTCTGGTTGCTCTGGCTCCACGAATACCTAAAGCCTCAAACGTGTGAGACTCTGTCACTGATGCTGACAGGAGGCTTGTTTTCGCCACAGGGTTATTAACAGCGGGTCTGTGGTTGGCTGGGCCTCGCTTGCTTCGGGGCAGAAAGCTACAATGCTTTGTTTCCATGCAGATTGTGCTACAAGATAGCTATACATTTGTTATCATGTGGTAACCACCTACTAACATGGATTTTCTTAGCACTGAAGGCAAAGGCGGAGGTTTCACGTCCAAACATGAAACCAGGTCAGACTGTTTGAGTCCAGAGAGGAGATGTAAACAGCTGTTACTATCACAGAGCATCCTGGGGCTCTAGGGCAAACCCACCTTAAGACACTAAGCTTTATACCTAAGAATTATTAAAATTAAGATATAAATCAATAAAACTATTACATCTAAGCACAGGTGTGTTTCAGAAGTTTTATGCAAGTTTTGCCCAAACAAATATTTGTACTGTGTATGTGACTCTGACATGGATGCTGTAATTTCAGAGGTTTTATGCTATTTTTATATATAATGGTAGAGGAGTTCTGCAAGGCTGAAGCCCTTCTGTGTGGAACTGGAGAGAAGGAGAAAGAAGGCAGCTATAAACAGTCTGCTTCATCCCAGATGAGGAGGGGACAAAACAGGGCAGAGAAAGTTGTTGAGGAAGTCTAACAGGAGAATGTACACAGATGTGAACAGCTAAATAGACACTATTGGAAAGGTCAGCAACATGGTCCTGCTGCACACTGTGCTGTTCGAAGCTGATCCTTTCACTTTGGCATGGGAAGGGGTACCCTCCGGCTTGGGACCTGCAGCTTGGGCAGCATGATGTTGCCTCTGAGACATATTTCCCCATCAGTATTATGTTGCTGACTTTGCCTCCTTCCACATGGGGCTCTTCTGAGGAGCAGAAACCTGCCAGGTTTTGGGTTGTGTGCCTGCGCAAAGTTTGCTAAAGGAGCATGTATTTACTACAGATGAGCTGCTCAAAGAGATCAAGTCATGGCATATGAGCAATGCTGCTCCAAACCTAGGTGTTTGTGCTCCCTATGACAGAAAAGCCTTTAGTTAGGAGGATATTCCTCAGGAATCTTTCCTGGGGTTTCTCCCATGTCTTCCCTTGTGAGAAAGAGCACAGATATGCCCCTGTCTCAGGCAAGTGACCTGGATTTTGTGCATGGGCTATTGTGGCTTTGCTTGCTCAGCTGGGCTTTTTCAGGGCTCCATCAAAGTTTTGCCATAACTACGTCCTACCTTGAGGAGGGCAAAATCTTTGGGAAGCAGAATGCATCCTAATTTTGGGGTTAGTTGCTTCTGGGAATCATATTCTCCCAACTGCTCTGATGTGGAATGAAAACTCATCATCTGCTAGGCATGCTCCCTGGTCATAGATCTGCACATTGACTTTAAAAATGTTCAGATAACCTTATACCAGGCATTATTTCTCAAGTTGTTAAGTAGACCCACGACTCTCTGTGGCTTTTGTGTTTTCAGCTTATACATACACAATTGCACTGACTCCCCACCTCTGAAAAGAGTAATATAAAGTGTTTTGGGTTTGAGCCTTACATTAAAGAAATAAAAATAAATTAATGCGATCTGATTGCCTATAGATCACTATGGCAAAATCACCAGGGTTCCTATTCTTGAGTCACTTGAAGTATAATTTGTGCAATTTCTCATGTTGGGAAAATCTCTCTGTTAAGAATCATGGTTTTCCAGCACCATGAGACTAACATTTGCATATTGATAAGGAACAGAAGAAAGGTGCTTTTTAAATAGCTAGTTAGCTTTCCATTGAACAGGAGTTATAGTCACTAAAGCTTTAAGTATTTTGATCTTTTATTTTATTTTTCTCAGATTGTGCTTGCTGCTTCAGAGAATGCAACCAGCAATGGAATTGAGAAACAGCTATGCCAAAGGCTGGTGCTTAGTTCTAACTTCAGATACGGTGTTCCCTCCAAAATAACTCCACAGATGTGCATCTCTTTGACTTTTTAAAATACTAATGTGATTTTAGTTGATATATTTTATTTCTCTTAACTTGACCTTTACTTGTTTTCAGCAATGCTTTTAAGATAAATACCATGCCCACAGAGCAGTTTATCTTAGGTACAGATCATAAGAGGATAGTGCTGTAAGTGTGAAACAAACAGAGGTGATTTAAACCACTTAACCACTTGTTATTTCCAGCTCAGATCCATCCTTTTTTTTTCTTTCTTTTTTTCTTTTTTCTTTTGAGGTGCAGCTCCCAGTGAAGTCAATGAAAGAGCTTAGTGCCTTTTTTCCTCTCTGGTTGCTGGGCTACTTTATTAAGTGAGATCTTTGTCCAGTTCCTAGTAAAAAATAACCTTGCTGTATACCAGCTCATTGCAATTCATACAGTATTTTGGGATAAACTGAGTATCGAGTGCCAGGATCTGTCTTCTTTGCTGTGTAGGTCTTCTCCCAGGGACTTTATTGATCCTGTGAGAAAGAGGGACAGAATGACAACAGAAGTATCAAATTAGGACAACGAAGGAAACATTTATAGGCTTGCTTGCAACATATTTGTGAAACTTCTTGCACAGGGAGCACAGGTGATGTCACTTGCCAGAACTGGGAAGCTGCATAGAGAGAAGCAATATAGCAATGCTGTCTGGTGGGTTATGGCATACGTGTCACCAAAATGCCACCACTACAGGGCTAGCATTACCATAATGTTTCCTGCTCCACACTTCACGTCCAGCCCAACCCTAAGCAGCACCTTGAGCCTTGCTGTGTCTCTGCTTCTACCTAGTGCCTTTGCTTCAGTGGTGAGAAGACTGGGGCCCTGCTCCCAGAGTATCACCTTCACCGACTCATATCCACATTCTTTCTGGCAAAGTGACTGAAGAGAGAAAAGCTGTTGCATGTTTGATACGTGGAAGGATCTGCTGGATTTGGGAGAGTCAAAGGTGAGGCATGGCAGAGGTTGTGATGAAGTGACAGCGGTTCCACCACGACTGTCATCCTGGAGCAGCCTTCTTTGTAGGATGAAGGCACCCTACAAGGCAAGCTCATGGCGTATTGGACCAGGACTTGGTGCTCAGAGAGGTTGTACAAGCTAAGCCACTGACAGCTACTTGGGAGACAGAAATCCTTACTTCCTGTCTCAGCACTCCTCAGTCCTGCTGACCCTTGTCTGAGGTCCAATATTCAGAGTTATTACCATACTTCTTTGTTTACAAACCTTTTTTTTCTTTTTTTTTTCCCTAAACCAATCCACTCTTCAGATCCTCAGGTGTGTGGGATCAGTTGGCTTCTCTCTGAATAAATTTGGACTTAAGGCAAGAGTAAATTCCTAAAAGACTGTCAATCTGTATTACCCAGTATGTTAGACAGGTGGTCACAACTGTCCCTTCTGGATTTAAAACCCACTAGTCTGTCTTAAAATATCACCTTCAAAATAGTATATACTTGCATCTCTGACTAACTTACAGTTTAGGTATAATTATCAGCTCCCTACATTTTGAGAGTTTTGTAAAGTTATATTTTAAAAAGAATATTTATAATGTATGTATTTTCCATTCAGTCTCCACTTTCAGTCTCCCAGGAGTCACTAAGGCCAGACTTTTCTTCTTGCTTTACATATGGTTGGCAGCAAATGAAGCAGTTTTCATTTTGATGAAAAATCTCTGTATATAACCTGTCACCCTGAGGAAGAGGCACATCCTGTTTAATAAGAATTTCCTCTAAGTGATCCAAGAAAAGTCCATTCAGAATCTGCATATGACCAAAATAAAAGAGTGGGGGAATGATTTGGTTGTATTATGTCATAGAGGGAATGTGAAAAGCAACGATTAAAGCATCTGTGCAAGTTTAGAAGGCATGTTGCTTTGCTTCCCTGTACTGCTTAACAGAGAAAACACAGATACAGAAGAATTCTTTATTTATTAAAGCAAAACCAGAATGTAATGAATTTTACTGGCACTGATTTTTTATTCTTGGTTTTCAGGGTGAGTTAAGGTGCAGGCTAACAGAAATATGAAAAAGTGTCACAACTTCGAAATTCAAAGAAACTACTAAAGATTAGTCCCCACCAAACCTATTTAATATTACATCAAAGACCTTTTGTTAAATTTTACCCCAGCAGCCACTATCAGACTTCTTTGCCACTGGAATCTGTAGATGTTAAAAGCCTACCTGAGTTAAAAAGTGATTGGATAAGTTCAATCTATGGAGAGTAAGTTACTGTAAAGATATTTTTTCTGATTCAGGGAGTCCCTGTACAGTTAATTCCTGAAGGCTGGGAAAGTATTCTGGAGTAATATCTCTACACATACTTATCCTCCTCTTATATTTTCACCTACACATCCACTCTTGGTCATTGTTGGGAACCGGTTACTGGGCTTTCATCCAGTACCACTCTCGCCTAATAACACAACTGTTCTTACTTTCTTATGAAAGTATGAAACCAGGTGCCTCAGTTCCCAAAACCCAACCAAACGAACCAACCAACCTGATCTGTCATTATCTAAAGACACAAGGGATCAAAATGCCACCACTACTTTAAAGAACGTATTATTTAAAAAATGTCCAGATCACTGAATGTAGTGAACCATGCTACATAAAAAGCAAAATTCCTTTGTTCTCCTCAACTTTCAGTCCCAAAGAGTCTGAAATAAGAATAAATTCCTTCCTTGACTCCAAATTTGGAGACCTGCATGTCCCTGAGCCTGTGAGCAAACCAGTGGCTATGCACCTGAGAGAATTGATTCTTTCCAACCCTTTCTGTGTCCACTCTCACGTGCTTTGGGACAAGAAGATCTTACTGACCACTGGAAGGAAGGATGGAAACACGTTTGGAACCACAGGATCAAAAGTTGTTGTACTGCACAGGCAGATCGTTCCTGTTCATTGTCTGCTCACCCGGGATTCTTCAGAAGTTCAGAAGGAACATTTGGTTGATCCTGCTAAATCATCTTTTCAAAACACAGTGAGGTTTCACATAGCAACTGGCAAATAGATGGGAAAATATAGAAAAACAGAGCTGATGTTTCCTATAAACATTCACACAACAGCAAAGTTAAGGGGGGTAAGGTTAGCCCAGGAAGCATATAATTCTACAGAATATACCCTTTTGTTCTTCAAAATGTATTTTCATTTCCTTCTAAGTTCAGTGGAGTTGTTTCTCTGGCAGGTAGGGAAATTTAGGTTATTTTGCTTTTATGTTTTTGTTTTCTCATATTCAGTTACCATTGCTGAATTTTCTGTCAATTCAGCAAAGATACACTGAGCTGCTGATCCTGTTTCATCTTAGTTTTCATCTGTAACATGATTATGAGTCATCAGCCCATGCCCTTACAGATAGAGGTTTATTCAACTGATTTTATAAATGTTAAGATTGCAGGGAAAGCATATGGTGACCAAAGCCTTTTTCTGGAGGTAATCTATGTTCTGTTGGTGCAGAGATTAAATTAGAAACAGAATTAGAATTAACTGCACTTGACTGAGCTGATAGTCTTGAAAAAGAGGAGAAATAGTCTTCCTAAAATTTGCACAGACACAGCTCTGCAGAGCTCTTCTATTTTCGGTTATCTTTCAGAAACAAGTGAATAGTCACAAGGAATGTTTTGTTACCAGTGGTCTGACAAATCACAAAGGAGAATCTAGTTCTTTATTCAGAAATTTCAGTAAAAAACACCAAATCATTTGGGATGGACAAGAGCTTAAACAAAAAGTTTTTCAAATCCCCCTTTTCTGCTCTCAGAAACTAACCCTGTATCTGTTGCTCAAAAACACTCAGCAGACAAGAATCATATTAATAGTAGACAAGTGCTTTATCAGGAATGACTTTCTAGTTTTCTTTGCTATCTGTGCCTATTTTTCTAATTCAGTGACCCACTTATTTGGAAACCAAAGCAGAAATGGAAGGATATGAAACAGCACACTTAGATTCATCTGTATGTAGCAAGATGGCCCTTGGGTTCCTGGTTCATGACTGAGTTCCTATGTGTAATGGTATTGCGAATAATAAATAATCATTGGCCTGTCTAAGTTTGCGAAGGAAAATCTTATTTAGGGAGAGGATGTCTTGCAATTAAAAACAATTATTCCAGGACAGAGAAAGCACTTTTCTCTTGAGGACAGTAAGGCTGCAGGCTAATGTATATCTCTCTTGAGAGACTCCTTCTCATTGCCTGCCGCTGAGAAAACTGTATTGGTGAAGAGAGAAAAAGAAGGACAGGAGTCTGGTGTGTGACTAAAACCTAACTGTGTCCCACAGAATTGATTACATGTGTCATTTCAATTAGCCATTCTGCAGTTAATTTGGTTCTTCCTATAATATCTGAGTGGAATTGTGAGGAGAAAGGTAATGCCATCCCACAGAGGATTTCAATACTTTGACATCTGTTTCCGATTTGCTATGGAATGAAAACCACAAATGCTGAAATTCTCTGTGAAAGCAAGAGGAGCTCTGATTCCAGGACAGTCTGGTGGATCTCAGGAGCCTTTTGCTGCCAAGGAGCTGCAAGTCTGGGAGGAGTGGGAACAGATGAGCATGACAGGAAACCATACACATGTTTTTGATGGAAACCTATGGGTTTCAAAACCTGTCTCTGTTCTGTTCCAAACTTTGGTGAAATTGAGTGGCATCTGCAAAACATCTCAATTTAACAGAGGCTGCAAATGCCAACAAAGTGTTTTGGGCATTTTTTGGATCAGCAGTAGTTATGAGCTATTTGAAATATAAATAAAGATATTGTGTCTAATGTTCTCCAGCTATGCAACCAAATTAGTTTCTTTTTAGGTCACTCTAAAACAAAAGTTTGACCCATTCTTCGAATAAGCTAGTAAGATGCAAGTAATTGCTTGGTTAAATACCGAGTCACCGACTTTTTCTTAGATATGTGTCCAGCTGTATTTCTCTTCTCATTCTCCTCCATCCTGCACCCATAGACTGTATCCCATCATGTCACGTCATGTTGGGTTACCTCCTACTACAGCAACACATGCCATGATGTGACACCCCATAATTCACAGAGGCAGGAACAAAGTACTCTAAACAGTGGAGCGATTATGTTGCTGTAATATCTGGGGCATCTGCAGTTGCTGGATGATGGCACAGGTTTTTAGCTTTCTGAATAAAAGTTGGATAGCTCAGCAGATCTGTGATGCTTAATGGGCTAAAATGCAAGAGTACATCAGTGCCCTAAAGAACCTGGTGGCCTGGAGTCTCAGGAGCACATGAAGCAGAAAGTAATCATCTCAGCCTCCTCCAGTGAGTGTCACTGCAGCTTCCGCATGTGGCCTCAAGGTGCCTGAATGGATTCAAATTGAAAGAGAAAAGTAGAGCAGAAATGCTATTCGACTCATAACATTCTGGTTCTTAGAGGAGATGTTAATGCACCCATTTGGAAATGCCTCGATTAGCAGGGCATTGATGACTGAGCTGTTTGTGCTCCCAAGAGGGCTGGCATATGGCTCATTCTGTGGACTCATACTAATGATCACTCTTTCCCTCTGTTGTGGTTGTGATTCCAAAGAGGATATGATGTCCTCTGTATTGTCCATACTAATAATCCCAAAACAACACCTGCTCCACAAGACTTGCAACCTGAGATTTAGAGAGCACACAGCAAATTAATAAAGGGGCACTCAATCCAATAAAAAGGCAAACAAGTTAGGGTCAACGGTCCTCACCAGCAATAGTCCTGCTAACAAATATTATCTTGCAGTCTTCTAGATGAGTTTGAGGATTCCATCTTCATGCAGTATATGGAAAGCAGAGATTTTCTTTCAGATGTAAGTGTAGACAGTCTAATTTGCCTCAGAAAGAACAAGTACAAGTCCTTTGTGAGGAAGGAAATATTGGCTGTTTATGTGTTTCAGTCACAGCAAGTTCCATCCGTCCTGTATAAAAGACAAGTAGATTTACATTCAGCTAACTCAGCCACAACTTCTCCTCACAAATGCACATTACAAAGAACACAAGGTCAGAATAGAAAGAGTGGGGTCACTGCTGAGGTTTCAAAAAGATGAACAAAGACAACTGAAAATGAAGGAAAAAAGGAAGTGGTAATGACAGGAGTTACTGCGCTAGCCCACGTAAGTGATTATCCGGCAAAACATAAGTTGCCAAACAGAGTGACAGTGAAATCACAGACTCTGGGCTTAGTTCCTAATGTTGACCCAAACTTAGGTTCCTTTGCTTCAGTTCCTCACGTGAAAAATGTAGATCCTAAGAAAAGTTCCCATTCTTCATCCTTTGTAGATCTGAGGTCCTTCAAGAGGATATGTTGTGTCCATTATTCCGTATCCCAGGCCAATCCAGTCTCACATAGCCACACTGAACCACAGAACAGATTATTGCTGCTTTACACTAACAATAGTAATTCTCTCAGTGTTCAGCAACAACAGGCAAGCCAGTCTGAGTTGATTGTGCTTCCACTGTGCTCTTTCCATTGCTGCCCCTCAAGGACAGAGAGGACAAGTTAGCTTTAGAGCCCACTGATCAGCTAAGTAAGTAAAATCGGTGCACCAATACTCTGTATTTTCATTTTGCGAAAAATATTGTTTACTCAGGAAGAAGTCATATTCCATGCTGCAATTGTAGACTTGTACCCAACTATACACACAAGCGGCCATGTTGCAAAATATTGACCAGGAAACTATTTCTTGCAGAATACTGAAGTGACAGGTCTTTTACAGAATGCACACAATAAGGTAATAGCTACAGCTTTTACTATAACATTTATCACTTTATACAGCAAAATAGTGTTACTGAATTAAACATGTAACTAGATCTTCTGTACACTAAGGTGCTCTGTGTCTTGGATAAGCAGATATATTCAAACATTTAATGCTTGGTAATTGTATTTTAATGCTTGTCCATATGAACAATCACAGCCCAAAGAACTTCAGAGAACACATGCAAGGTTGCAGAGCTTGAGTCCAAACGAGTCTAGCAGAATCTCATGTTCATGGCTAGGCTTCAAAGTTTATCCTTCTCCTACCCCATCCACAGCCTTCTATTTTTGCTATGACCCTTAATTCTTTTTCATTGTGTACCAGTTTGGGAGAGGTTTTCCCAGAGATTTGTATGCTACTGGGTGTTTATGTCAAGTCATCAGAGGATCATAACAACAGTGGAGGCCTCTTCCTCTAACCTCTTAAGCACTCAGAGTGAAATCCTTTACAGTAAAAATGAAACATTCACAGCACTGGCAAGCATATTTTACCTGATTACTTAGAAAAAATTTGACTAAAAGCTATTAAGTGCAGAGAAGCAAGGTACCACAGTTGAACAAAATATGTCAAGTTTGGAGTAGTTGGTCCTTTTGACAAACAATCACCATTTGCTGCATTAGTCACTTTCTATAAAAGTTTCTATTCAGTGGAAAATTCAGTTTTCTATAAAAATTATTCTCAGCTAGACATGTCAGTAAATCCATAATATGGCAATGCCTGTATTCTCTTCAAATGCATTTGTCTTTCTCATAAAATGTCAAGATTAGCAATAGAGTACTATTTGGAAAAATTGCTATCCAGTATCCTGAATACAGTAAATTCTTAAAATTAAAATGCCTCAGAGATTAAAAACTGACAGGAAAATATGCACAAATATAACTGCTTTTCTGGTGTAAAGTATTAGGTCAAAATGTAAAGAAACAAAAATTCAAGAAAACAATTGTAATTTCCTCGAAAATCTAATTAAAAAGTGGAATGGTAAATGATTTAAAAAGGTGTTTTAGAGACTTGCTGTTATCGAGATTTTCAAAATATGGCAGACTCTTTCAAAACATTATTCTATAACAAGAATATGTATCTTTTCATAAGAGTGTCCTTTGATGAGCTATAAAAGAGAACAATAATGGAAGATAAACTGAAGTTGCTTTCTTTAAAAAACAAAATTAAAAAAGCAAAACAGAAAAATAAAATCATCTGCCAACTTCACAGTAATTTCAAAGCATGAAATTCCTAAAGCCTGAAACATAATTTAATGACTTATGTTTAAGGATACAGTGTAGGGCTTTGAAATCTTGAGAAAACAGGAAAAAATGAGTTGTCTTTTTTGTGACTAATGAAAATATGCCCACAAAGGGTTTCTAATTGTGATATCCCAGATGTCTGGGATGCACGAACATGTACCGCTCAGCACTCTGTTTTAACTTTCAGTTCCTTTTTTTATGTCTATTTAGATGAAATAAAGCATTATTTAAGGTCAATTTTCCCAACTGGAACACGTTCAGCTCAAAAATCCTTTTAGAAATAAGGAAAAAATCTTCTTCTCGCAAAATGGGGAGGAGGGACCTTTACTGCGTCTCCATTTTCCTTCACCCAGAGTGTGTCTGCACTCTGGGATTTTGTTAGTTACCACGGTTGCCATGATCTGTGTATTTGTTGATAATTACTGATACTGAGCCTGTAATTCCACTCTGAACAGATACTTCCTGGTGCCAGAAGATTCAACAAACATATATGCAATGTCACATTATGCTTTCATTCCATGTAAACTTATTCTCTGTCTCTCTGAGTAGTTAGGGTACTAAAAGATTAGCTTAAACTAGGTGCCTCACTTTTATTCGTGTAAAGGTGAAAGAGGTGAATCCCACCTCTATGTTTTTACAGAAATGAAACACGTTATTGCCCAATCTGCAGCTTCATTCTTCATAGCTTCTCGAAAAATGCCCGAGCCAAAATGTATTCCTTGGTCTCTGCTCTTCTGTATAATTTTCTTTTCTGTTAGTTGCTGAACTCAGCAAAAAAAAAAACATTGATAACAGAAAAACCAGTCCTGGTGCTCCAGGTTTTATTGCATGAATCAGGTTAGGGCGAGCTTTCAATCCCCTTCTAGGAGTCAAAGTAAGTGTTGAAAAAGGACTGTTTTTATAGGCCTGCTTGTGGCAAGACATAAGGGTTAAAGGAGCTAATGTCTTGCTTGTAAATACGAGTTCTTCTCATGGATGCTGAACAAAGACAGAACATTTGGGGAGGGTTGATATAGGTCAAACCAAGTGCTGCAGCTCCCTCTCACTGACCTTTTTGTTTGACTTTCTGTACAGCTCCCTTTATGCAGGCATTTAGATAACGCTGTTTCTTTAAAAATAATGGTAAAGCTTGAAATAGGAAGCTCTTTAGCGTGGCGTGTTTGCTGAACAAACACTGAAAGGCAGCGGGGAGGTAAATCATTGCTGCATGCTGAAGTGGAGCGCAGCATTACTTATGAATGATTGCATGCATGGCTGACTGACTCAATGAATGAATCACCCAGAATAAGGCTGTGCAGCCCTAACCAGCACAGAAACGTCTCCGATTTCCATTTATGAAGCTTAATCATAAATATTGTATACACTGCAAGGCAAAGAAGGAAGTACAGTCAGAGCGGGCTGACAGGTTTTATCTCTAGGGCTGGGTTCTGCGTATCTTGACGGCGGTTGCCCCTCTGAGATCACCTGCCTTGCAAACAGTGCTTCAGATTCCGAGAGTGCAAATGCTCCAAGCCAGGCCGGGCTGCACGGATCTGACGCTTTGTATCACACATCCACATTCTTAAAAAATAGCAGTGCCGTGGGGACGAAATTATGCTACAGACTCTCTCATATACCATGGACTCTTAAAATTCAGGGAGTTCTTCTAATAGCTGAAATATTTCCATGATAAAATTGTCATTTTTAGATAAAAATGGGCAGAGTCTAACAGGCCAATATTTATAGGATGTTTATAGCATGGTAAATATTTCAAAACAGTTTCCAATACTGACAGATTCAGTTGGGGCACCACATTTTGGAGTCTTGGAAACTTACATAGGAAATAGATTTAAAATGATGAAATATTCTCTGCATTGAGGCACATAATCTTTGCTTTGACTAGTCTAACTCCATAAGCAAAAATCATATGTTGTAGAATCAAGATTTTCATAATTTTATGTTGATTTAGAAAAAATATGAACAAAATAACACCCTATTTTGCACTCTTCAGCCCCTGCCTGTTTGTAAACTAGTTTTGTAACTGCCTATAATTGCAAGTCTAGTAGATCATGATGAACAGAATTCTTTCTATTTCTCTAGTAAAAGCAAATCTACATTAATAACATATCACACTACAAATGCACTCAAATGCTTTGAAAATTTCAAGTGTCCCAAAATCTTTAAAGAGTTTGAGTCTGACTTCAAGTTTTTTGACTAGAAGTTGATTGGTACTGGTGAGCTATGAGGTACAGATGAGTGATGACATTTTATTTCAAGATACCTCTTTAAAAACAAACATAAAAAGCAAATAAAAAGAGACTACAAAAATGTTGCTGCTGGGTAAGCCAGATGATTTTTAAATAAGAGACACTGAAGTTCTTTGGGCTTTGAGCCTAGGCAGTTTTAGATACGATACAGCTGTGTTTTGCAAAGTATGTCTCACACAAGATGTATCCTGAAATGAAATGATAAGACAGAGAGAACATATAGTATAAATTGCAGAAAAGACAGTATACAGATTTGTGGCAAGGAAATTAGAGTAAAATCTTCAGGCTAAAAATGAAACTTACATTTACAGAAATAATCCAGCTAGCATGAAGGAGATTTTCAGTCTGTTTTTTCAAAAAGTGTTTAAGATGGAAGTAGGCTGCCCCAAATGAAATGTATAGGGACTGAGAGATCAAAAAACATAAGGGCAGCAAGGCAAGCAAGCAGCTTGGGCATCCTGTTGTGCAAATACTGAGCCTGCTCTGAATAAACTGTCACTTGAAGAGCTTTGCAGAGGCATCAGCAGTAGCAGGCATGCAGCTGTGCATGTCTAGCCCGGACGTAAATGGGCAACACTCACTGGCAAGACCAGGAGCTGTTATGCCCCAGTGGCACTCAGATGAGCACAAGGTTGGTCACAGCCTTGCAAATACTTGCAGAAAATCTCTTCTAGCACTGCTGGGAATAAAACTCCAAGCATTTCCTGGGGAAAATTCACAGTAAAGGATATTCCTTCATCTACTACCATCTCTAGTCTTGTTGACCAGCCTACCCGCAGAGCTGCTTTCTGCCAACTAGAGCAACTTTCATCTGTGCTTCAGGATGGGTCCAATAAGAGACTTTTCTCCTATGGAAAGCATGTGAGTAAGGTACTCATATGCTAGGACACCTTCTTCTGCATGAGCCTGCTTACATGTGGGACAGTGGTCAGTCACTAAAGACACTGATGCTCACCACAGTATTTGCTGTGACCACAGCCACAGCCTTCCCTTTGCCTCGAGTGGGAAAGACCCTGGTGCCAGTGAGGCTTCTCACTGCTCCTCTGGGCGCACAGCTGTAACACCTGGCCAGGGTTTTGAGCATCTAGCTGGTAATGTGGATTGGCATTTCCCAGGACATGACATCTAACATTTGCTTCTTGTAATCAGATGAGACTGATCTTGCAGAACAGTGGAGGCTGCAAGCCACATGCTGTTTATTTCAGAGAGCCAAAGGATAGGGAAATGCTCACAGATGGGAGATGACAGTGGCTTCCCATTGCTTCTGTGTCACATGCATTGGACTGAATATGCTGGGCTTAGCAGCACTTGCTAATTGATTTCTCCCACAGATGGACATTCACAGTCCTAACAGCACCAGTCTCACTGCCAGTCATGCAGTATAGACCCATCCTGGAGGCCGCTGTGGAATAACACAAGAGTTATATGCAGCTTTCAAGCTGCAGATGTGCCCCATTACTGCAGGTTGTTCTTGTTTCTTCTGTTGGCTCTACATCTAGAAATTTCACTCTGTCACAACCTTCTCTACTGCAGGTGATCATCAAACAAGGTGCACACTCCAGTTTCCTCTAGGCACAAGGCTAGGGGTCTGCATAGGGTTTCAGAATATCCTCCAGCTCATGAACACAGGACTTCTTTAAATGGTCTGTGGAAATTCAAGTAAAAGGTAATGTCTTATCCAGTTGTAATATCCAGTGTGGGTGCATGAAGATGCCTTCGTAAAGAAGGTCCCCAACACACGAGCCCCTTCTGCCTGCAAGCAGGACCTGATGCATGGCTGCACTTGCAAAACTTCCTGCTGAGGCTCTTGCTTCCCAGCCCTCTCACAACTCCCCACAGTTCACTGCCTCGATTGCCCTACACAGCAGCTGCTTCTGCTCACCTGCAGCTTTTAGGCCTCCACTGAACCGTGTCCTCTCTCATCTCAAGGCATATTTCCTCCTCCTGTTTGCTTAGCCTTGTGGCATCTGCTGGTGGGATGCTGTGGCAGTGCCCTCCACCAGTTGGTGCTCCCCCCTTGCTGATTTGGGGGCAAGAGGAACAGGTCTGAGGTAGGGGACCAAGATAAATTACTCTAAAATGCACCAGAAAGATTTATTATGATAATCTAATTCTCTGTGTTGCTTAGATCTAAACCTACTCTCACTCTCGCATTCTTCCATAGGATTAGAAATCAGCCCAAAAGGTTAATATGAGATCCAGATCTGGAGTCCAAACATGTTCTTGTTTCTGCATACCTGTTGGGTTTTGCTGTGATCTAGTTCGAGAGATGGGGACCACCAAAATACGGGGGCCTGCACCAGGAGGTAGATATCTACATCTTCCCTCGCCAAACCAGTGCGGTAGGACCAGCTGCAGCTTCTATACAGACACTACCCAATGTAAGTATGGAGATATTTCCAGCTTTAGTTATGTTAGAAACCAAGTTGCCAGATCAACTCTTAGATCTATTTTTAGTTTACATTTCTGCATTTTCTGTATTTCCCCTTGTTTTCTCTGTTAGATCATATAGTGCAACACTAAATGCCTAAAATAACATGGGAATTCTTTTTTTCATTCCTTCAATTTCTTAGATCTGTTATTTTGGGGGGGAGGGGGATGGAAGGGAGAACAACTCAATATTCTTTTTCTGTATTATATCCAAACAAAAATTCCTTTAAAAAATATGCATTTCTAAATAACTGAGTATGGTGAGTCATGTAGCAGGAAAAAGTAAAGAATCATAAATACTGACTATGGTAATACATTGCTTATATTAGTAGCAATTTCTTTATGACCTTAAGACTTCCGTAGCAGCATAAATATTTTAAAGCAATTGAAGCGATTCGAATAATCTTAGTTTGCTCAGACATAAAAAATGCAACAGTGAAGGAAGGAGGGCTTACTAGCAGCATTCAGGCTTAGAATTATAGTCATAGTCATAACTATGTCATTGGATGGTCATAACTTTCCAGGTGGATTTATGACAGAGCAGTTGCCTGTTGGTCAAAACACAGGGAACTAAATCTGGACCTCCAGAACCAAAAACATAAGCCACAGCTTGGACTGCAGATGCAGAGGTGCTCTTGCCTCTGTAGTGCTTTATGCTGGGAGTTACAGTAGCATGAGCCATTTCTCAAAGAACACATTGCAAGGATGTTAGAAACTATGCAGAATTAATGTTTATTACTGTGGTAGTCACTGTTGGGTAAATACTCTATGCCAAAACAGGAAGGTAGAGAAATTTTGACTACATTCGTAATGCTAAATAAAATAGGGCTGCTCCTGTGGAGACCCTGAGGACATAACTAAATAATTGCCTTGTTTGTGAGATTTTCAGTTCAAAGGGTCTAAAATAACGTGGTGATCGGCCTGCAGGCTGCCAGAGTGGTGTTTTCATTGTATGAAACTAAAGCTGTATGTTACATGTGGGCGTAGGAGACAGAAGGAATTGAGACTTTCATGTCTCAAATTTTAAAATCCAAAAATAAACATGGCCCTATTGAAGAGTATGCGCATTTTCTTCCTGATTGCTTTGCTTTCTGGTTTAATATGTTTCCAGTACATCTTACTTGAACTGGATGCTTTAAGGGTAGAGCACCTGGCAGCTGTGGTTATTATTGCAAATCAAACAACAAACAGTGCTAAATTGGATTTTGTTCACAGACTCTGCGTGGAAGGAGCACTTCAGGTCTAGTTCTGGAGAGAGTCTGCCATGTGGTCTCCACCTCGTTGGTCCAGTCAGTCCGTGTGGTGTCCCAAGCACTGGCCAGGGGATGGCCACAGGGAGGAAAGTGGAAACATCCGTTTTGAATGCCAAGTATGCCAAAATGTCTTTGTGAGAAATGTTATTTCTTAACCGTTACAGTGATCGTTGTGGCCTTTGGATCAGTATCACAATTAATATTTTGCTGAATGAAAGTCACTCACTTATACAGTATGGAATAAAGTATTCAACAAATATCTTTCTACACAGGTGACATTGGCAGGTCAAAGAACATTTTCTTCAAGTAAAATTGCATTTCACCACACACATGCTACTGATCTTTTCTCGTCCCACAGAGAAATGACACCTGGGCAATGAAGCCAGTGTTGTAGCTCACTCCCACTGCAGCCCTAGGTCAGTGATCTTGATTTCTTATTTATTCTAGTTTTCTGAATATTTAGAAAAGTTTTTTCTTTCAACCCCCCCCCCCCCAAACTTATCCATCCTTTCTCTTAAGCTACTGCTACGTAAATTTCTGTTATGGTCACCTTGGCTCATCTTTTCACTAGGCTGAAACTCTGTTGTCTCTATTCTTTCTCATATCTTAGTTTAATCAAATGTAATTTTTTTCTTTTGCCTAATATAACATTATTTCCAATGTAAGAACATTATTTCCTAGATTATTTCTGTTATATTGCCAGTCAATGTCACTGTTATACTCTAGGCTGCCCAGAACAGAGGCTAAGACATAAACTATTCCTTCTTTCACATAGAGTATAATTTGAGCTATAGTAAGACTATTCACATGAATAAATAGTCAGCAAGGTGAATCAGAGTTGAAAAATCTGCCCCTAAAGCCTAACCAAGAGACTTATTAGATCAGTTCTCTAAAGATAAATGAACAATGTTATCGTTTTATTAAGACAAATACTACTTTGGTCTATAGAATAAACAAGCTTCCTCTCAGTCCTGTCATATGATATTCATGCTGGAATTCACTTGAACAAGAGTGCATTCATTTCATAATAAATAACTGGTGGTTATACAACACCTTTGACCACAAAGTGTTCTAAAGGTTGTGTTGTGCTCATTCCACAGCTAGAAAAAAATGCATTTAAAAAATGAGGCATAAGTTTAACAGTGTGAGTAGACTACAGACAGATCATGGATATTCCGCAAGCAGAAAGCTGACTGTATGACAGAAGTTACTTGTTGCCCATTATGTGTTTTTATCAAACAAACCTTCTCACACCACTGACAGGGAAACTGAGGCACGACACACAGTTAAGCAGCAGTCACAGAAGCTGCTGCTGCTAGAGCTGGCTGTAAAGCTCAGCAGCTCCTATCCTCCAGTTCTCTGCTCAGCAAATTCTTTTCCTGAGCTGATTGCACGAACACAAATCATAATATATTTTGATTTTTAAAAAACAACTTTTCTACCAGGGACAAAAAAGGGAAAAAAACGCCTTTATCAGTGCCTGAAAAGGCTGAAATTCACATAACATATTGAAAAGGGCTTAGGACTCAGGGAACTCTTGACCTGTATCTGTTTATAGCAATCCACAGAACAAGTTTGTTCTTCTGGTTATTAAATTTATTGTTTGGATGACTAGAAGCATATTCATTGAAAATATGCGTAAATCATAAAAGTCCTATGGTAGTTACCATGAATAGTCATTCATATGAAACTTCATTCAGGAAGTATGTTCATCATTTATCACTTTAATTGCACAATTGTACAACCCAATAGTACAAACAAAACCATATAGCCTAAATGGTATGTTACTTACCATTAATAGTACCCAATGAATAATGATGAAGGGATCTTATGGCAAACAGTCTACTGAGTGGCATGTGTTCATCTAAATTACGTAGTGAATACTCAGAATTGCAGAGCACAGACAGCGAGTGCTCATGAATGACTGACAAACAGGCAAAAAAGCTAATAGACATCGAGGAAGTGATTTGTGATAAGTTAAATGATACAGTCAGCTCTTTCATCTGCATATTTTTTTTTAGATGTGAGCAAACTAAGCTAGCATTCTTCATAAACAAGTTACATTTTTGAAGAATGAAAGTTGTTAGGGTAATTCAGTTCTAACACCTCTGTAGCAGACTTTACATCAAACAGAATTGTAAAAGAGCTTGGGTTTAGCATGTTTGAAGCCCAGTCTTTCAAGGTTCATTTAAAGTTATCTAGCAAGCCATAGGTACCATTAAAATCCGTATGCTCATAGACTCTGCTCTATATATGCGTACCAAGGTTAGTGTTTGGCTGATGATGCATTCAGCTCAGTGCTGCTAAGCACAGAATAAATTCCCCCTACATGTGGCTTTTTCACATATCTGTTCAGGCTTAGCTTACCTCAGCCTCGTTTGCTACAACTTTGGTCCTCTTATAATTATTTACACCATTGCAAAGTATGGTTGAAACACTACCTCATTATATCCTAACAATTCTAGATATCATCTCTGTCCCATATAGAAGGGATCATAGGCTTAATCTCCATGGCTTGTTCTAGATGTAAAGTTTGAGTGGTTCCTTGGGAATATGAAGTGCAGAAGTGTTTACAATCCTTGCAGATTTATTCTGTGCTTCAATGTATCAAATCCAAAATTCTGATTTCTAATTGAAGAGCAAATATTTGACTAGCTTCTATTTTTTGCCTTTGCCAACAATGTAATTCTGATATTGTTTTGCAAGTCTATAGTGGCAGTATTTCAGGAGAAAAAATATACTGTTATTTCACTCCATTTAAAACTGAAGGGAGATGTGTTGTAGCTAATGCTGGTGATTATTTCAGTCATATGTTTAGAGAGAAACTGCCCAGCTGAACCTGTATCTTCTTTCTGCAACAGAGATTTTTGCCAGTTTCAAAACTGCTTCCTTCCTCTTTTTACCTCCTCATCTACAGCTTTGGTACTTGCTTGTTCCTGAAATGATTAGCAAGAAGATGTTCCTCCTTACCTAGATCTTCACTCTCTGTGGAGATCTCTATCACCAATAGTTTCCAAAATGGACATTTCTTAAATACACATCCAGCCACTTGAGAAAGTGGCATTGGTCACTGATGAGCTTGTTTCCTGCTCTAAGCCTGTTCTGCCATGCTCTCATGGCCCTTAGTGGGCACAGCAAGAAAAAAAATCAGACTGTTCAATTTCTCTTTTAACTCTGGAAACTTTTTACATCTTTAGTCTCATTAAAGCAGCCCCTCATTTTTTTTTCTAAAAATGAAGCTTTTTCTTTACTTTCTAGTCAGTGGAAACACTGTTATTGACTGCAATGGCCTTTAATTCCATCTCCTATCCCTTCGCCTCCTGTGTTATTGGGGTTGGTCAATTTTTGCCTTTTAGGGGCCTTTTAGGGGAGACCAAGGATCTGTTTTTATGCCAGACACATCTTGATTTTTCCTCACCCATAACAAATCTCCATCCTTCCCTTTGGAAGAAAGCCAGTCTGCATCCTTGACTCACTGTTCAAAATCTATATCAGATATCCTTACATACACTTTGTGGACTTTGCGACACTGAGTTTCGGGGAGGAGATATGACAAAGTGCTTAAATACTGGTGTTTTTGTGCTTTGTCTAGAGGTGGGCTGTAATTCAGAGTTTCCCCTGAGGTGAAAAGAAAAGCAGCAGAGAAGGAAGGGAAATCTGGACCATAGGGGAGGGTAAGGGGAAGTGGGAGAACTGCAGAAAATTTAATCAGTAGTATTGTATGGCAGTTTATAACCTGAATACAAGAAACACTGCAAGCATTCAGTTACTTGATTTGGCTGAGAGTCAGTGAAAGGGATGTTACTTAGAGTTTTGAAAAATTTGGCAACAAAACAACTACATGTGAATGATGTTGCAAGGGAGGATGTAGTACTGAGACAAAGATTTCATACAGATAATATTTGGCTCCAGACCTGCAAGATTTAGATATCTCCAATACAAACACCAAGACACTAACAGGAAAGATCAAACACACCCAATGAATCTTTATTACATTATAAACATCGAGAAAAATCTTCTAGCCAGCTGTGCTGCTCAACTGCTCCTAGGTACTTGAGAAACTGAAGTCAAACTCTGAATTTTCTTTACAAAAATTGTATCTTATTACTTTTCTTTTCCCCCAAAGTAGTATTTACACTACTTCTTTTCAGTTTTCAGCTTGGAACTGCTGCTATCATCTACCATTTCACTATGAAGACCTTTGGGTTCATTACCAGTGACCTCGGTCTCCTACTGAGCTATGGCTAAGCTGTCCGCCCCAGGGCCAGCAGCACCATTGCATATAAACCATCACCAAAGCCCTGTAATTCTGATGAAATCAGTCTGTTATGATATTGGGGCTTTTGGTGGTAGATTCCTCCAGTCGGAGTTTATGCTTTCTACATCCTCAGTAGAGCACCAGATATAAGTCACACAAATATATTCTCGGCAACCATAGTGAAACCACTGTTTTCATCTCACTTTTTAAGGAAAATATGGTCTTGAAGTTAAGGCACCTAATGACAGACCTGAATTCTGTTATTTCTATGACACAGGCTTCAATTCCACTTTTTATCTAAAACAATTTTCTCACTCCTCAGGTCTCCATCTGGAAAACAGGGCCTACTTTCTTCCTCTTATATACTGTCAGCCTTGTCAATTTGTATCATAAATGTTTAATTTATATACAAGCAGCAGGCAACTTGGTGGTGCTCTACTAAATGCAAGGGCAGTGGGAGATCCCTCTAAAGCAAATAGCAAATGTCTATAATATAATAAGATTTGTATTGTCAAAGCAAAGCAAAGCAACACAATATCACCAGCAAAGATGTGAACACATACCAAAACCAGATATTATATTTTGTTTGTTGCAAAATGATTAAGGCAGGGGACGAGAAAAAACAATATGCTGTAGATAAGGAATCATGAAATTGGGATATTGAGAAAGCTAGCAACTACTTGTAATGATTCTGACATGTGCTCTCCTATGGTAAATGCAGTGGAGATGTCTTATGTGTCAGCCCAGCAATGACACCACTGTGAAAGGTGATATCCTGTGTGGAGGAAGCAAGGTGGTAAGTAGGATTGCAACTCTGGACTTCAGGAGAGCAGACTTTGGCCTCTTCAAGGAACCACTTGGAGGAATCTCATGGGTCAGAGCCCTAGAAGGAATGGTGGTCCAAGAGAGCTGGTTAATATTCAAGCATCACTTCCTCCAAGATCAAGAGCAGTGTATCCCTATGAGGAAGAAGTCAAGCAAAGGGTGTGGGAGACCTGCATGGATGAACAAGGAGCTCCTGACAAAACTCCAACAAAAGAAAGTACATAAACTGTGGAAAAAGCCACAGACCACTTGAGAGGAATATAGGAACATTGTCAGAGCATGCAGGGATGCCATAAAGAAGGCTAAGGCCCTTTTGGAATTGAATCTGGCAAGGGGTGCCAAGGACAACAAGAAGGGCTTCTTCAAATACATCAGTAGCAAAAGGAAGACTAAGGAAAATGTGAGTCTGATGCTGAATAGGGTGGGTGCCTTGGTGGCAAAGGATACAGGGGAAGCAGAACTACTGAATGTCTTCTTTGCTTCAGCCTTTATTGTTAAGACCAGCTCTCAGTAGGCTCCCAGAGCCTGGAGATGAGAGAGAATTCTAGAGAAAGGAAGACTTTCCTTTGGTTGAGGAGGATCAGGCTAGAGATCTTTTGGGCAAACCTGACATCCACAAATCTGTGGGCCCGGATGGGATGCACCCACGAGTACTGAGGGAGCTGGCGGATGTTGTTGCCAGGCTGCTCTCCATCATCTTTGAAAAGACATGGAGGACTGGAGAGGTGCCTGAGGACTGGAAGAAAGCCAGTGTCATTCCAGTCTTCAAAAAGGGCAAGAAGGAGGACCCAGGAAACTATAGACTGGTCAGCCTCACCTCTGTCCCTGGAAAAGTGATGGAACAGCTCATTCTGGATGTCATCTCCAGACATATGGAGGAAAAGAAGGTGATCAGGAGTAGTCAGAATGGATTCATCAAGGTGAAATCCTGCTGTAGATGAGGGGAGAGCAGTGGATGTTGCGTACCTTGACTTCAGCAAGGCTTTTGACACTGTCTCCCATAACATCCTCCTAGATAAGCTCAGGAAAGGTGGGTTAGATGAGTAGACATTGAGAAAAAATGAGAACTGGCTGAACAACAGAGCTCAGAGGGTCGTCGTCAGTGGCGTGGAGTCTAGTTGGAGGCCTGTGGCTAGTGGTGTTCCCCAGGGCTCAGTACTGGGTCCCATCCTGTTCAGCTTCTTCATCAATGACCTGGATGAAGGGACAGAGTACCTCCTCAGTAAGTTTGCTGATGATACAAAACTGAGAGAAGTGGCTGAGACATCAGAAGGCTGTGCTGCCATTCAGAGAGACCTGGACAGGCTGGAGAAGAGGTTCCTCATGAAGTTCAACAAAGGCAAGTACAGATTCCTGCATCTAGGGAAGAATAACCCCATGCACCACTACAGTCTGGGGGATGGCCTGTTCAGAAGGACCTGGGAGTCCTGGTGGACAACAAGTTGACTACAAGCCAGTAATGTGCCCTTGTAGCCAAGAAGGCCAATGGTATCCTGGGGTGCATTAGGAAGAGTGTTGGCAGCAGGTGGAGGGAGGCAATTCTGCTGCTCTACTCAGCCCTGGTGAGGCCACATCTGGGGTACTGTGCCCAGCTCTGGGCTCCCCAATACAAGAGAGACATGGAGCTACTGGAGAGAGTCCAGCGTAGGGCTATGAAGACGATCAGAGGACCAGAGCAACTCTCTTATGAGGAATAGCTCCGAGAGCTGGGCCTGTTTAGCTTGGAGAAGACTGAGAGGGGATCTTATCAATGTCTATAAAAACGAAGGGAGGATGTCAAGAGGATGGGTCTGTACTCTTTTCATTGGTGCCCAGTGACAGGACAAGAGGCAACAGGCACAAACTGAAATACAGGAAGTTCCACCTGAATATAAGGAAAAGTATCTTTACTTTCTTACTTTTAGGTTGTGGAGTTTCCTTCTCTGGAGATATTCAAGGCCTGCCTGGATGCAACCCTCTCTAACATGCTCTAGGTGACCCTGCTTGAGCAAAGGGAGTTGGACTAAATGATCTCCAGAGGTCCCTTCCAACCTCAACCATTCCTGTGATTCTGTGACATGATAGCTGCCACGATGGCCCTGGGCTCTTTTCAAAGTCTGACTTTGCCTGCAATGGCTCCCACTCTTTTTTCTGCAGCCTCACACATTTTAAGAAGGAAGAGGGGAATAACTTCTTAAACAAAGTGTTCTATCATTGACAACTGTCTCCTGTTAGAGAGGGAAGGTTAGGAAAAGACAGTTTGGTGGTCATATTGCTCATACTCTTCTTACTTAGAGCTTTCAATCTTTGATTTTCAAGTGTAAGCAAAACTACAAAAGAAAAAAAAAAAAAAAAAAAAAAAAAGAGGAGTGAATTACCCATCAGAGGAGAGAATAGTCTAAAGAACAGTTTGCAAAACAGAAATACGTTACCCAGAAAAATTCATTACAAGTACTAGCATTTTATTCATACATAATTGCATTTGCAGGTGTGCTTTATGCCTTTACATGAGCAGGAAGAAGTTGGCACCCACAATTTTGTGCTTTCTCGGGTAATTTATTAATGGTATTTTTAACTTTCCCATTGGATTTTTTGGAGACTTTTTGTTCTTGGTTCCCCGTGTTTTGGGTGGGGTGAAAGCAGGTGTAGTGCAGAGAGCTTGGCCGCATGTGGCTGGTGCTAGGCAGTCTGCTTTCATTTAGGAACAAAAGACAGGCTGAAGTTAGGAGGGAGGAAATATATATTGCAGCTGTGCCAAATATCTAATGTATAACATTAGCACTGGCAAAAGAGGAAAGGAAATGCAAATGTGGGGAGAGGAGTGCTCTCTAAGGAAAAGGCACATTAAAAAGAGGAACCCAAGAGGAATCTGTTCTTGATTTGAAGGACTGTAAGTGTAGAAGCCTGCTGAGAGGAACTGAAAGAGGCTGTTTGGTAACAATGGAGGCTTTGAGCATTGCACAACCAGCTGAAAAGTGTCCTGGGACATCCACGAGACTTTTGCAGATAAATATAGAGGAGGATGCGGCTGCTCAAGACTAACTTGCATCTTGCAGACAGAATACAAAGGCAGCGCTGTATGCTTTGGCATTCCTACTACTTAACCTGGAGAAAATAATAATATTCACTGGAATCTGGGAACTATTGATACTATGTGAGTGCTAGGGTTAGAGGACTAAGTCGCTCTGCTCCATGGCCACTTCTCTTCTTCCTCCCATTATCGCACAGGTCCAGGAGACAGAAGGGATGGGTGAGATAAGATAGGTAAGATTCTTCTGAAGTAGGGATCTTGCTTGCTCTGGGAACTTCAGCTCTGGGAAGACAGAAGTGAAACTTTCCCTCATTTCATTGGGTCACATTTATCTTCTCAGCCCAAAGCTACTCAGTTCCATTTGCTTTATCCTTTTGTTTTATTCCTGTAAATGATTTGTTTTAGGAAAAAAAATAATAGGAAAGCAGGAAGGTCAGCATATCTAAAAGGAAAAAATCCGTGCGTATGTGTATATGTATATATGGAATTTCTTACATACTGCTCAAGTTTTCAGAAGCCCAATATAACCCAAATTTGACTGAAGACCCATTTTTAATACACACTGAGCAACAAGGGCTTACTCTGACTAGAACAGGAACTGAGATTGTTTAACACTTCCAAAAATAAGGCCCAGAATCCACAAAGCATTGTAAAATGCCCCATTATTTTCAGAAAGATAAAACCAGGGATTATCAGCTTTGGACTTTTCCAGGGTTGTCCTCTGCCTGAGTAGCAGTCAAGGAGTATGATGATTGCAGAAGAGGTCTGGGAAAAGTCAAAAATGCACTAGCACAGAGTTGAAAATACGTTCAGTTTTGTATGTTGTTATATGACAGCATCTGTATTACTTTAGCAATGAGTTATGATTGTTTTGTTCCTTAGTGGCTGGATGTCTTGAAAGAGAATAGCAATATTAATAGCACTGGTTGTAACTGGAGCTTCTCCTTCAGCAGAGGCGATAGAATTACAAGGCCAAGTTCTGCCCTCATTTAATTTCATAAAACCTCACTGAAGATGTTTGAGTGGTACTGTGGTCTAACTGAGAAATTATTGTCATTGATGCATTGCAGTATCAGTAGCACAAATCATCATATAAGACAGGCTTATTTTCATATTCTTCATAGACTACGAGCATATTGAAAGGACTCCTGCTAGGGGCTAGTCACTGTACTCCTGTGGGGCTTCCTAGGAGCACTCCTAGGAAAACTCCTAGGAGAAGTTTTCCTATGACCTTTAGAATGGTTCTCCTCATCATTTCAGTGGAGATATGGGGGTTGCTGTATTTGCAGGGACCTGATGTTATGGAGCCTTACAGTTAGGGCTACTTTGATGAGGAAGTACTGATTTTCTATTCGGAGGCTTTAGAAGGCAATATATCTGTTTTTCTCAACAGATAAAAACTGAATATAAGCTAGTATACTCACTAAAATCTTGTAGCTGGTGTAAATGCATGCTGCATTATAGTGGATTTACCAGACTACTGTAACTTGAGAGTTAGGAGGGGTGGCAACAAGTTATTTCTGCTGGCTCCTGAGAGTGAGGAATTGTTGATGTTAGTGGGAGCAGAGCAAAATTCAGGAACAGTGAAAGTTGTCTGGCAGAGTACAGCCCTAGAGGATTCAGCCCACAAAGCTCATTGATTGGATTTGGTTCATACTGAAACAGAATAAATTACTGCCTGATGATATTTTCTATTTTGAGAAAAAGAGATGGCTCTATAACCTTTCAGGCTATGCCTAATTGGCCTCAAGGCTGATTCCTGGCCCTGAGACCAAGTCACATGGACTGGCTCATGTCCTGCCCCCTTCTATAGCAGATTTGTCTGGGGGAAAACTAGCTAGAGTGAGCTAACAATAAAACACTGTGGACAATTAGGGCTCCAGTGTTCAAGCTTCCTCCCCAGCCCTCTGTTACTCAGCGCTGAAGAGATATCCTCAAAGTCCTTTTTTGTGATTCTATGAAAGTGAGCATTTGTTTTAAAGAATTGCTAAAAGAAACTGTACAAGCTTATTAGACTAAATCTTTCAGTGAATATGAGGTAAGGAAGGTCAAGCACTACATTATTAAAGGAATTACAGAGAGTGGGATAAAAATAACTCAAAACTTTTGATTTAACAAGATTTTAAGGCCTTTTAGCTCCTCTGTTCTGCAGTCTCAATTCAATTCCGTGTCTACTATGAATGAAAGTCATAGGGCAGTCTACTTGAAATAATTCTTGCTATCTTTATAATAAAAATCAAGCTAATGTCCGCAGCAGAGAGTCCAGAAACACAATGAATAGTGATTGCAGCTCTGCTACATGGGAAAGAGGCTAAAGCTAAACAGACTAATAGTCCAAGGACCCTGAGAAGTATTTCTTGAAGAACACTAATGGGATAACCTGCAATACTGATGTCCACATATCTCTGTGGGTGTACATCAAATGGACTATGCTCCATATCAGAAGATGAGTGTGAAGCCATACATTTAAACTGATAATCTTCACTCAGCTTCTTCATAATATTGGCATAGGGGCATACTGGGAAAGAAAAGCACATGTATAAATGCTGTGCATAATTCCTTTGCAGAGCCAGGCTTTTCTTTATGAATCCCAAGCAGAGTGTCATGACTTAGCCATGGAGGAAGGAAACATGATCTAGCTGCATAAATGCCTGAGGCTTCTCTAGATTAAGCACTGTGGAACCCTGCAATCATTTAAAAGAAACAAAGTCAAGAAGAAAATGAAACAGCTTGTTAGGGAACTCCCTTATACTTTCACCAGATCTATCCTAGTGAAAACAAATTAAAAACCGCTCATTAAACATAAATTATTTTCTGTATCATTTTTCTCCTGCTCTAGAACAAAAAAAGTCAATCAGGTTGTTGCTTGGCTTTTTGAAGGCTTGTGTAGAGCATGCGACTTGAACATTTGCCTTAAGACTAGGTGTTTTTAATTTCTGTACAAAGGTGTAGGTGCACTTATATAAAATGGAACATGCAATCCCTCCTCACCTTAAAAACCCTTAAAGCTATTGTAATTGAACTGCTTGCTTGTATTATGTACTGAAATCTTAATATCAGGCAGCTTTCTGAAGTGATTAGATAGTACTTCATCACTCCATCAGTTCTCTCCTTGCTCACAGATAACCTTATTGTTTAAACTCATTATGTATTGGGGACACACTGCTACTGAGGTCCTTGTTCCTTTACTCCTGCAGCAGTTTGCTCTTCAAAATGGTTACCCACTTATGCAAGCAAAACAAGTGCATTGATGATCAGTTGTTACTAAAGGTGAACTCATTTGACCTAATCATGTTTTATAATTCGATAAACTGAATACACACACTTGCAGTTTCTGAGAAAAGCAGCATCAGAGCAGCCTAACATTCCCAGCACCATGTCTGAGACACCGCATATCCTCAGTGTGGAGCACAAGGTTGAGCCATCAGCGCCAGACCAGGCTTGCTTTGGGTCCCCAGTGAAAGAAGGTTATTTTTTGGTGAATACGGAGCCTATTATACAAACAGTGCTTGACTTTCTCACTGGGAAGTTTTCTCTTTATTGCTGTGAAGAGAAGAGGAAAAGGGGTGAAAGATATAATAAAGCTATTTCAGTTACACACATGCATAATGGTATGATTTGAAAAAGCTGTTGAATTTGCCAATTATTCTGAGGTCTTGCGGATCTTAGTCAATGAATGAATTGAGAGATCAGAATTAGAATTAATTTGAAAAACCATATCAAAGCACAAAATGAAGACTCTCTGTACAGGAAGATCTTTTAAAACATGTGGGTGTTATTCATTTCACCTCTGAATATTTTTCATTTCTGCACAGACCAGATTGTTTTGTATGTATTTGGCAATTAAAGTGGTGGGGTTGTGAAATAACATTGATAATGTACTTTGAAAAAGTCAGCAGAGTAACTTTTGATGAGCAGAGGAAAGAAAAAGAAGGCAGATCTGATAAGACTGCAGTTTATACCAGCGACAACCAGAGCTGTTCTGTATCAAGATGAGAAAGAAGTAGCTGCACTGACAAAAAGGAAATATTTGGTCACCTTCAGCTTCCCCAGAGCATCTACTAGCAGAACAGACATAATGAGTAAATCCACTTTGGCAATATGAGTCATTTGTCTCAGCTGCATGAACAGAACTTAAAGACTCTGCACCAGGCACCCCAGCCGCTCCTATCTGAAAGCAGTAGAGAATATTTTAAAGGAACTGAATGGAATAATTGTCTGATTGTGAAATTATACTCAAGGCTATTTAGCGGGGTGCGTTTTAAATCGAGACCAGAGAACCCATGGAGAGAGGCAGTTTGACTTTGAATAGAGAGCAATGCAGAAAGAAGCTAGGAGATCAGCTGGCCTCTATTCAGGCTGCCACTTGGCTCCTGAAATGTCTTGTGCAATTGCAACTGGCATTGTGACTGTGGGACTTTTTAAAAACACAACCCCCTTCATTGTAACAACAAGGAGTTCTTTGCCAGGTTCCTGAAAACTGCCCTAGAAAAGCATAGGATGCTCCAGACTAAACACATAATTTACATAAGCAGATGCTTACATTTAAGCAGAGAAGGTAGTCATATAGAGTTCAGATATCCTTTGGTTGATTTATGAAGGTGGCATTAGCAAGGTAAAGACCATCTGCTGCTTTTTCCCACCCTCTCATGTTCCATATTTCAGAGCTGGTGTTTGACAACTGGGTTGAATCCATGAACAAAATCATCTACCCAGCATTGTCTAAAGATTGCCAGTGCCTGCCTCTTCAGACTAGAAATAGTAAGCTCACTTGACGGAGCAATTGCAGGATTGTGTCTTATCATTTTTCTGAAAGATAAAAATACTGAAAAAGCACTAGAATAAGAATTAGAATAGTCTGATTTCATGGAATCCTGGGGTCTGGTCTGGCTATGCTTAGAAATTACACCAAACTTGCTATTTTTTTGTTTGTTTATTTGTTTGCTTGTTTAAGTAGAGGAAATCATTGGAATAGTTTGCAAGGAATCTGGAAAACTCTAGTATTCATCCATAGAGGAGATGACTGAGAAAAGCAAGAGTAACTCTGAGAAAGGCTGCATAGAGGTGAAAGCAGAGAATTTCAGATTGTTCGTTATTTTTTTCAGCCATCTGCTAATTTATTATACCTAACACAGGGTACTTAAAATAACTGGATCTTGTGCTTAATGACTAAGTCACTGTTTTCTTACCCTACATGATATTAACATCATGGAAACCTGTCCATGTACCAGACGCAGCTGGCAGCAAACTGTTTCGCCCCAGTGGAGGCTGATCTTTTTTAGTTCTGCAACCATCTTTACATGTCTTGCTATTTATGCTATGCCCCCATCCTACCCCTCATCAATATGAAAATGATTAAAAGAAGGGTCCTAGAGACAAGATGCATGCTTAATTCTGTCAGCCAGCAAGAAATCTTACAACGTGAGATATAGAAACAATTGTGGAGGTCAGACCTTAAAATGAAAGTTGGTTTTTGAAAGCTTAGTTCATGATGTGAACATTTTCCTTTTTTCTTGCTCAGACATGTACTTGGACTCATCCAGGTCAAACTCTTGGGGAGCTTCACTGACTTCACGAAAGCACAAATTCAGCTTGGAGTGAGCTTTCGCAAAATATTGTTAAGGACATTTATATGGAAAGTACTAGCTTCACTCTAACAACTCGTAATAACATAGCCACAGTCTTTTCTCTAACTGTTTCTTTGCTACTGTATAGACTCATTCAGAAACTTAAATTACTTTGAGTGACAATGATTAAAGAACATTTACACAAGCCCCATGTGGCACATACTAGCCTTCTATAAAATAATGCAAAAATAATTAGCAGGAAGCAACTGAATACTTAAGAGAATTGCAGGAAACAGATCAGTAAAGTTATGAGGCCAAATTCATCCCAAGTGTAAAACCATTGACTTCATTCTGTGTGTAGATTTAGAATAAGTTCCTCAGTGCACATGCTAAGGAGTGTCACTTTTAAGCTGACCTCTTACACTATGCCCCACTCTTCCTGTGCTCAGTGCTAAGCTTGATCTTGCTATCATCTATCAGCTTTATTACCATTAGCTGCATCGTATGTGTGCATGTCTTCCTCATAAAGAAGGAAGAAGGATGTTATTGTCATGCTATCAGAAAGCAGAGCAAATCTTACCAAGCTGCTATGTAGTTTCTGTCAGTTTTTAGGATTCTTTGATAAGCAATAGTAATGTGTGTTTATGTATGTGTATGTGTTTATGTACATGCATGTATGTATGCATACGAAGGTACATATAGGCCCTAACTGTGAAAGTACTTCCTTAAATTAATTAATTTATTGACTCTAGTGGTCTACTCAACTGCAAATACTGTAAGTATTTGCTTTAGCTGTGCAAGTGCACTGAACCAAAACAAAGCATTTTCCCGGCAAAAAAAAAAAAAAGTAGAATTTTAGACAAAGGTCTCACACTTAAAATTAATAATCTGTGTTTTTAGGAAAAGCTTGAAACTTACCTTTTGCATTATTCTATTGGGACACATTAGGATTAGATATTGCTCAACACACTACAGAGTTTGTGATCAACCACTGAAATATTCTGTTGAAAAAGGGACTGACAGTTTGAGAGAGGTGGGGGAGATACTGAGCTATAGGAAAAGCACAGATTTATAGAAAAGCAGTAAATCGTTATTCCTTTTTTTTTTCTACAACTGCAAATCAGCCCAAGCATTTTTCTCATTCACTGGACCAAGCTTTTCTGTTAGTTATTCTGCCTGGCAGTGACTAGGAGTGAGCAGTAAGCCTGAACCACAAGGGACAGTGCAGAATAGATGAGCTGTAAATCCTTCTGTCCCCCTTTCTGTCTGACCTTCAACCATTCAACTAATTCCCAACTAAATTTCCAGACTTCTGTGAAGGTTATTAATTTCAATTCGTAATAGCTGCTGATAATTGAAATAAAAAAAAATAAAAAAGCTTGGTTATGCTGAAGTTTTAACCACCTATGTAGCACATGGTGACTCCCATCCTTTGCATCTGGTTCCCACCACTGTTTCCACCCTGGCCGGTGTCTCCAGCCCTGACCCTTTGCACCCTGTTTTCCTGACCAATCCACCCCCATCAATGCCAGTCCCAGCCCAGCCTGGCACAGCCGTCGCCTTTGCCTTCGAGGCATCCTCCTTCCCAGCAGTGCTGGAGCTGGGAGCGTATTCACCATCAAGAGAAGCACCACTGCAGCACCCTCACCCTACCTGGTGCCAGGCTGCTTGCTGATGGTTCCCAGGGCATATTCCTGTTCCTCTTGAGGAGGTGCACTTTGTCTTTAGCAAGCAATCAGTGATGGATTTAACGAACTGTAAACTGGCTATCTCTCCCCAAAAAGGACTATGCAGTTTTTAACAATAAAATATAAGAATTATTAGTAACACTACTCATTGCAGTGAATCATAAAGATGCTTCATTTCAGTATAAATAACAGAAATATAAATACACACATGTGGTGACCATGCATATTATGCCCTAAAACACATCCTAACTAGCATATTCATTACGTATACCAGCATCGCCCAAAACATTTGTATGTTTGTCTATGAATTTACTTGTAAATCGTTAGGGCAGTTCTTGATTAATTTTTTTGCACATATTTTGAACATGATGCACACTGTGGATGTGACAGTACTTCTGTGCAACTAGGTAGTTAGTGCTGTAAGAGCCCAAGGATCTTCACATGACACACAGACCCTTGTTTATTTTGCCCTAAGTCTTCTTTCTCCCCTACCCTAAAGAAAACAAAAACACACGATTCCCTTCCATTTCCTACAAATATAAACAATTTATTTAGTACAATTTAAAAGTAAAATTAAAGTAAAAGGATATATATCCCATGTGAAGATCTGTGTATGCATGTTTGAGCAGGAAGAAAGGTATCTTTCACAAGCAGCCATAAGTATGTCTCTGACATTTGATAAGAGAGAGAGAAAGAGAGAGCTCAGTTTGTGTGCAGAGTTCTGAAGCCATTTAACCATCAAAGAGCAATCCTGATTTTATCTTCTCGTACTTCCTCAGTGGTGATAAGATTAATTCTTTTAATGTTATGTTAAACTGCTCTACCCATAAATAGATGTGTAAAAACACAAACATGAAAAGGTACAGGGAGAGTTACCTTGTCAGCTACAGGCAAAACACATCTAAAATACATATTATTATATGTATTTTTCTTTTTTTCCCTTTGATTTGGAATCTTATAGACCCTCCTCTAATCATTTTATAAAACTGTATAAAAGATATGAAATTATTGTTTGGATAAATTGAGAGGGTGAAAATTGTTACAAACCAAGGTTGTTTTTCCTCCTTCTTCTTCTTCTCTTTGTGCTTTCCTTCTCTTTCGTCAGTGGAATGCCATTCTGATTTCAAGACTTTCCAGCATCTATTCTCTACCCCACCGCTAATTCTTTCTGCCTTCTGGTTGATGGATGGGCTGTTGGATGTGGGCCTTCCCTGCAGCAGCTCAGTTGGCACTTGTGCGGGCGGCTGTCCCCAGCAGACGTCAGTCCTGGAATGTGGCAGGGGATCCCCTTCCAGAAGTCAAGTGTGACGCCGGAAATGCTTGTAGCTATTAATACCGTCCGTATTTTTATGCTGAAAAATTGGCAAGTGTAATACTTCGAGGTGCACTCCTACTCAAAGTGTTATTATGGATGCTGGCATGAGACCAAATGGGTGACTTGAGTCTAGTAAAACTAACCTTGTAAAGTTAACCGTGTTCTATCTCTTTTTTCTTCTATAAATACAGTCAATAGAATAATTGAGGTACTGCAGTAACTTAGAAAGAAAATTTCTGTTCTGAGATCCCAATGACATAATAGCACTTGGAACTGAACCCCTGAGGGAAATTAACTTTGTTCTTAGTGTATGGTGTAAGATAGCAAACTGTATTCTGCCTCATACAGGGAGAACTTAAAATCAGTAATACTGACACTTATTTAAAAAGTAGTGCTAACTTTCTTTGCAAAATAAATTCAAAGTTTGCTTGCATGAGAATATACTTGCATATGTGATGAAGAACTTACAAATACATCGGTATGCACAGTGTAAGATTTGAAAATCTGAAAATTGGTATGCTAGTCTGTTTTTCAGCAGAGCTATTTCAGCAGCTGCACGAAGTGCCTATTCTAGAAAGCACGGCATTTAACTTGTGCTTTAATGATTCTTACATTCCTGCCATTTCTGTCCCACAGTAGCACATCAAAGAAGCTGCTGGAGTTTTGGATAAGAGAGTGAATATAATATTTACTAACTAGAGCTATTCCTAGAGACATATAACTGGAGGGGAGGGGATTATGGGACTATCCTATATGGGAGATCATGAGGAATCTGGGTACTGGATGAATATTTATTCTCAGAAATCAGCAGAAAGATTCCACCCGATTCTGTCATCACTGTTGACCTGAAAGAATAGGAAAAAGATGAAACTAATGCCTAGAGATCATAGGTAAACTCAGGGTTCTCTGTTAACAGATGTTGTGATAAATCTAAGTCCCGTCTTTAAAGCGTTAGATAAAGGATAAAGGGAGGGAGAAAGGAGGAAAGAATAAAGGATATTGGGGAAACTGAAGTACATTAAGTTACTTCTGCAAGCAGAATAACAAGCAAAGCTGGGGTTATAGTCAAAATCTTTACATGCCCAAGTGAACAACAGTTCCATCAGGCTGTGCTGCCATTCCATCAAGTACATCAAACACACTTCACTGGTTCACTCCCTGTTAGCAGCCATAGCATGGGGGCTGGTAATGGCAATACCACTGTAGCCCTTCTCATCCTTTACTTCCATCCAGAAGAATGAGGAGGCAGATCTGTGTCAGAAACCATTCGGTTCAGCCAGCTCTTGCAATCACAGCGAGCTCCTGAATGGCCCAGCTGAGGCATGTGCTCGTTCCCGCTGCACACTGTCTTAGACCCCAGCCACTCAAAACACCGCTGCCAGCCCTTGCTGCTCCTTTTCCTCAGAGCCACGTCATGTGGCCTCACTTGGCTTCTCCTTCCTTTCCTTTCCCCTCTCTCCCAACTTGGGCAGAGGCTTGGAAATCTCCATTGCTACACAAGGGAGCAGGGACGTGAGAGGAAAAATGAACTGAGCAACAAACTACTCCAGACGAGCTGCCGAGGCAATGCTCTGGTTAGCTGTCACATCGGACAGTGCTGGAGCTGCTGTCTGATGTGTAAATGAGCTGTCATGATTTAACCTTTTTATGCGCCTGTGGTGAAAACTGATGTTGGAATGCAGATCTAATGATGACAGTTTAAGAAGGAGTTTATAACACTGAAAATGGATGTAGAAACCTCTCAGGAGTCAGGAAAGCTGACTTGCAGTGAGTATTGTAAAGGGACAAATCTGTTCAGTTTATCAAAAAGCAGATTAAGAAGTATCTCAGTTACTAGCTATTAGAATCAGCATGAAAATATTGGTTGCTAAAAGATTACTTTATCTATTATGGAAAGACATAACAAGAACTCATGTTAAGAAGCTCAAGCTGCACAAATTCAAATAAAAGAGAGCGCGTGTATTTCTTAACAATGAACAGGTTATTAATCTTAAAAAAGGCTTCCAGGAGAAGAAATGAGTTATCTGCTCTGGATGTCTTTCTGGAAGGTTGAGTTTTAATCAAGCCCAAATCGTTGGCCTTGGTAAAGGTGAAATATAATGGCCACTGATATACATAGAGTTGAACCAAATGACCCTGAAGTTCTGTGTAGCAATAAAATACATGTACAAAGGCACTGTATGAGCCTATGACTATGAGAAGTATTCATGGGACCAGTAAGTGAATAACTGAGAGAGGAACTTGGCTACGTAACCTGCTAAATAGGACCTCCAGCTAGCCTAGGGAGACAGATCTGTTCCTGCCTATGCCTTTTACATTAAAAAGCCATGAGGAGAGAGAAATCCATGAGACCAGGAGACAGATCATTCTCAGAAGTACTCTCTAGCAACTAGACCTCACAGCCAAATCTCTCTTTGCACTTTTTCCTCCTATTTCCCTAAGTCTTTTTTTCCCAGTTGCACAGGGTTCTTCAGCCTGAAGTCAGGGAGACGTCATTCCTGCCCATAGGATAGTGCGTATCTTAGTAGTTTAGATATGCTTATAGGACATATGAGCACGTCTCGGTTGGACTCACAGACTTATGCAAACCTAGAAGTGAGGTCTCTTTCTCCCTGAATAACTATTCTGACAACTAAATAATTACACAAAAGGTGAGTATCACCATCAATAGTGGTTTTTGTTAATGATGTGATGGGTTCTGGTTTGAGATTTAAGTGCTTAAGCCTAAGTCTCACTGGAGTTTAGGGAGAAATTCAGCTTATCAGGCACTCAATTCAGTTGCCCATTCAAGGCATCTAAAGCTGTTTACAATCCTTAGAGTATTTGAAAATATCTGCAGAGTGCTCACAGATGTGATCTAAGATTTACAGGAGATCCATCTCTTCCAAAGTGGCAACTAGAAGCCAGAGAGGACATTCCATAGCAGTCAGAACAGCTCTAGACATCTACGCTTGGATAAGTTGGTCCTACACTAGGTGACAAATTCTGGTTAGTTGGATCACTCTGCAGGCTCTGTTGTCTATGACTAGATGCCAGCTGAATACAAAGGGAGTTTAGACACCTCGCACACATACAGACATCTACATTCAGGGGTCTTATCTGACAGTGAACCTTGCCCAAACTGATGGTAGCTGTTGTGCTCTGTGCTTTGAGAACCAGGTTAAGTCCATACAGAGGATGACTCCTCAGAGGTCATAGACATCGCCTGAACCTCAGTCTGAGCTCCAGGCCCCCTCTGATGTGGAATTCCACCCCAGCAGCTAAATCAGCTCCAGAGGACTTTGTGGCTAAGCATGGGTTTTCTTCGTGGGTTTTTAGCATTGCTGATGTAAAGTAGTGCCAGGGGGAAGAGTTTCCAAATCTGCCTTCTTGGATGAATATGCCTAAATTGTGCTGAAGTCCCAGCTTGGATGGTCTGAATCTTGTCCAAGTGCCTCATTTATCACTTTGACGTTACATACAAAAATGTGTTTTTTCTTAGCTAGAAATATATGTGCAGTGGACAATGAACTGATGTTAAAACCACCATCTACGATGGGAAGAAATTTATTTCTATCATTAATGAAGAACAGTGATTTTAAAAGCCAGCAAAGTGAAGCAAAGTTTTTTAATCACTTTCTTTTTCTTAAGAATGGTTAACAATATCTTCAATGAGATCTAGCTTTGAATGGCTATAACAGCTACTGAGTCCTTTTCAGCACAGGGTACTAAGTTGAGGGAGTAGAAGTGAAAGTTTATAACAGAAGTTTTCACTTCAGTCAAGGAAAGATCACTGAGGCAGACAAACTGGGTAATGAACCATTACTGACACTAACTTCCTCAAAATAATAAAAGCAGAAGAGTCTGAGTCTTCCACTGAGGACAGTTTTATTTGATGTAATACCTACAACATGATGACTGATGAGGCAAATAGAGAAAGCAATTATCCCAGAGCCTCCGAGAAAAGAGTTAGCAGTAAGCAAGTTAAAAAACAATGACAATCATTTTAAACTAGAAAATTCACATTTCTGATGTCTCGCTATCTCATTCCTTTCTTTTCTGCTTGCTCCACCACCACTGATTCTGGTCTGCTAAAATGCTTTGTGCAATACATATCCCAGTCCTATTTCTTCCACTGACACTCTTCAGCCATCTCTAAGAGCCCCACTGAAGCACAACACTACTTTAAAAAATGTGGCAAAAATGGAATTATTTGTACTATGTTACATTAAGAAAAATGATTCCTTGATTGCCCTTACTGCTGCTATGTGTACTACTCCTGGGAAACTGTATGCTAGCTGAGCAAAGTCCCATGTGCTGTCCATACCACAGCGCTCTTGCTCTTTGACTCTGGAGCTGGAGAGCCTGCACTGGAGAAATTGATAACGAATGATGATCTATGCCTGCTGTGACTTTCTCCACTCTATGGGCACTCAAATCAGGGCAGTTATGTTGGGGCTTTGCTCCATCTGCATTAAGTGAGGAATGCAGAAGGAACTTCATAGACTTCCGTGAAGTGGTTAGCTGAGGCAAACTCATGTCTTATTTTACTTATCCACGATGATCTTCTTGCCCCTTGCCAGCACAAACACCTTCCCATAGAGGCAAGGACTAAACCCCTAAAATGGGCACTACTGTGTTAATTATTACTCCCTCATGTATCCCGTGTCTGAAGGGTCCCCTCTTTCTTCCTGGGCTGTTTAGCAAACAAGTTCCTCCATCCAGTAATCCATTTTCACTTCTGTGACGTGGCTGTGGGAAAGGTAGAGCAAAGTGCTATAGTGCTAGACAGCATGCTCTTTATTTCTGGAACAATGCAGCTTTTTTTTTGAGTTGAACAACCCTTTTCACAGCAATACTATTCCTGGCAGTAATATAGTGTTCCCAGCTTCCATGGGCTAAGTATGCAGATTATGTTTCTCACCTGATTAATCATTCCCATGGCCCTTGCCCAACCCACGTCTCTCTGCAGAATAAAACCTCATCACATGCTGCAGTCACTGATGCTCCTTCTAGCTGAAAACATTTTGAGAGTTGTGGTAAAATCCTTTTTTGCTTCACTCTTCCTTCCTAGTCATTGCTGAACTACTTGCTTGAGTCTATTTGTTTTCCATATCAGTCTCATTGCCGCAGATCTCGGGTCTTCCTAGCATCCCAGCCAAGTTTTTCCTGAATCTGAAGGCCATTTGCATACAAACCAGTAAGCCCTAGATTTGTGCATCACACTTTGAAGTTATTAAGTATTAGGGGTGTCAGGAACTAAACACTTCACTCTAAACATTACTCCTTCCTATCAACCCAGAAGGAAACGTTGTGAACTTCTGCTCCCTCACACATCCTTCAAGTCTGGCCCGTTCTTCCTTTCCACATTGGCAGAGGCACCTCAGGCCTCTTTCCACATGCCCAAAAGGCAGATCTGAAGATGGTGTGGCATGGGATACTCACACAGAAAAACTGCTTTTTATTTCCCACATAGGGCTAACTGGCGGAGGTCAGCGTAGCCCCATTAATCACCTTGTCATATGATGGATGGCAATATCCACTCCTTCCAGTGATTACTGTTGCATCTCCCTCCTTATATCAAATCAAAAGAAGCCAAAACATAATGTCAGCCAGTAATTTACTGAGAGCTGCAAGCTAATTCACTCTATTAATAAAGCAGAGTGGTTGACACAATGAGGATGAGACCACGGTAAACAACTGGAGTCTCCTGACAGATGAATGGATAAGACTGGTGTCACTGGACATCTATCAGCAACTCTCTTTCTGAACCGTGATTGCCCCCTCATCACAAGGCTGCTTTTTTTTCTCCCTAGAGACTTCCTTCTAGAGGAGCCTGTTTGCTGCTGGAGTGAATCTGCCACTTTGAGCCTGCTGGTCTGGTGTTTTTCACTGTCGTTGGCAGGGCAGGCATTGGCGCTTCTGGCAGCATGGAAGGGCTATCGGGAGCCTTTCCCCTGTTTGTAGGAAAACACAGAAATTGCAGGCGCCTGTGTTCTGTTTCTGCGTCTTCTGTTCCTCCCATAGGACAGGGAGAAAGGGCTTGTTATGGCATACAGCTGCAGAATGAAAGGAGCGAGTGTGGCATCTACCATTCGTTTCACAGCATATGACATTTATTTCATTATTGCACTCTTTGGCTCGAGAAGTCTGTTGTAAAAATAAACATTAGGGCTTTGAGAAAGCTTATTCCCAGCTGCAACCGGGTGCTTGGTGGTGCCCTCTTGACACACTGCACTGGATCCAGGAAAGAAATGACCACTGTGGGAAGTCTTATCTCGGGGTATCATTTCTTAGCATGACTATAAAGAGGAACTTGTGCTCACCGGAAGTCTCGGGCTCTCTCTCCATCACCCTGCTACTTGCTGTGGAGGCTCTGTGAAAGTGATCTTTATCTGCAACCTGGCAGCTCTATGCAGGCCTTTGTAAAACCCTACAGCCCGCTGGCTTCTCGATATCATTGGAGTCCTTTACTCCGAGTAAGAAATTCACCAGTCCTGGAAGAATGGTTTCCCTAATGCTGCTTTGAATCAATTTTATTGCTGGATAACATTCAGGAGAAACTAATACGTTTGCCTACAGACAGATATTTTTTGAGAATGGAACAATACTTCAGAAAGATTGTCCACTAGCAGTGCCCTTTCTTTCTGATCCGTACTCTGTCTTAAAACTGTCCTTAAAACTGGTAAGAAATTATGAGGGGAGAGGTCACTGATGGACAAGTAATACCAGAACCTACTGTTGGCTATCTTACCCGGAAATGTATCCTGTAGTTACAGAAAAACGTTATACAATAAATAGGTTTTTAGTAACCAAAACAGACCCCTCCATATCAAATTTCTCTGGAAGGAAAGCAGAAATAGTTGCAGGCTACTCTGCCAAAAAGCTAATCACTCCCTAGAGAATCATGCAGTTATGCACAAACATGTATCTATTTACGTCTTCTGCATAATGCTTATAACTTAAATAATGATTTTTTTTTCTTGCACAGGAGGTCCGTATATCCAAACTAATGTTATTTTAGGTGCACTTCCAGAAGTTACAGAAGAAAAAAACAAAGGAATGTTCATTACATGGATGCACAGAAGTCAATTATTGATTCAGAAATACAAAAAATTTTCATCCCTTCTCTATATGGCAGTCATATATCTTTCTGTCTTTTAATAACTTTCAGGTTCTCATGGGACTGTAATGTAAGTCCAGCATGGGCTCACTACTAACTCAGAAAACAGGCAGAATGGATGATGAAGCGAAGAGATGCTCATCTTTCACTCTTTGCTAAAGGTAATTTGAGGGAATGGGAGTTTCTGTGTAGGAGAATATGTGATGCAAGAACAATCTAAAAATATTCCCTTTTGCTTCCATAGCAACTCCCCCGCCAGCATCTTTTTGAATTCATTAACGCATTCTTTCAGCCCCTTTTGTGGGGTTTGTCCAACTTTCAGAGGTGTAAAGCGGTATTTGTTGTTTGTGTTTACGGATGTGCAAGCCCGCAGACTCTTTAGATAGCAGAGTACTTCCTCTTCTCTGCTGGCCACAGTCCTTTCCAGGGGAAAGGACAGGGGCCTCATCCCCACACAGCTGGAGCCAAAGGACGGTAATTACCCTCTGGAAGCTGCTCTCTCCTTTGCAATCCAGCTTAATGATCTGATTGACCCAAAAGTATCAGAAAGCAGGCCCTGGCAGTCTCCACTTTGCACTACAATGTTTTAAAAGTGGGGTCCCTCTTTGTATCTTCAGTGACATAATGGTGCAATGTTGAAATTTATACTTGCAGACATTCATTTCAGTAAAAAAGCTTAGCTCCATGAGGAAAGGAGACGGGAAAGGGTGCAAGGCTATCTGAACTAATCTTTTTTTTTAATCCTAAAGGGAAATTGTTTTAGCTATTCACTGCCTTGTTGGTCACTTCGAGGTAGGTGGGATTGGATGGAGAGGTGAAAATGAAATGCATAGCACTGCAGAAATCTGCCCTCTGCCTTGTGACTCTAAAGAATATGATTTGGAGTGTGATTCGCAGTGCGATGACTGAGGAGTAAGGTCTAGTGGGCAGGGCGGGGATCTGGGAGACTCTGTACTTAGTCACGTCACTCTTTCCTTGCGGCTGTGTATGATTTAATGTTTTTCTGTGTTATGTGCGATGGCACCAAGGATACTGTACATCTTGATTTGTAAGTCAATTACAGAGCCTTGAATGAAAAGTGTTACATCAGGAAAAGTTCTATTGCTTTTCGAAATATTTTTATTTTCCAGAAAAATTGTATTATTTTAGAATACAGAATACAGATTCCCATAAAATTCTGTGAGGATTATCCCTATGTGGATCCCTGTAAAACTTCTACAATTACAGGTGAGCTATATAAAGAGTTAGTCATGTTAGCAAATATCCTGCTTCTCTGGGATATGAAGAGGTGTAAATGGACACAACTGTCCTGAAAGCAGTACCAAACTTATCTCAAGGCAAGTAAACCTCTCTTGCTTCCCCTAGCAAGATCTAGCAGATCCTAGTGGAGGAATGCCTCAGGCTCCACACAGTGCTGTTGGAGGAACAATTGTTTTGCAGGACAATAACTCTGAGCTGAAAACCAGCCTCTTGACAGGGATGATGGCAGGAGGGTGCTGTCAGCAAAAGCTCCCCAGATGTTGAAGCAAGTAGCTCAGAGATGACCCATCGCCAGCCTTGCTGAGTTGCCATTGCTGGCGCAGCTGCCGCACGTGCACAGCACGTGGCCCTGGCTCGGCCATGGGAAAAGAGAGAACCTCTCTCCCCCTGCCCTGAAGTTAAAACCCTGCACAGTTCATCACTTTTCTAACCCTAAACCTCTTGCATACTTCTCTAGTGCTTTGAACTTTCTTTCAGAGTTACGCCCCAAATCTTCTATTTCCCCAGTTCAACAGCTTCTCTTAGACCTAAGCCTTTTGTCAAAGGAAGACGGATTGAGCTGATGTGGCCAAACAGCTGCTGGACAGTCTTTTCAGTTCCCCCTTTTTAATCTCCTGTCACCTTTGGACTAGATTAACAAATTCAACTTGATCATCTTACACTTTTGACTGCAGTCTTTTTAAAAGAACCAAGAAATTCATTAAAATCAAAGGCCAGCACAGATGTGTAGGTCCAAACCATTTCAAACTATAATATTATAAAATAAAAGAACTGCAAACCACTATATACAATGCCACTTTAACTAATTCAAAACACAGCTGCTCTGCCATCTAGTGTCATTGAATAATGTATGCTAAAACTTAGCTTCCACAGTAACTGCTGAAACACATTTACAACTTATTTTCTTCCTAGCAGGTCTTTGAGATCTAGCATGTACCCATCAGTGGGTGACAGACAGAGGGAGGTAAGTCAGGAGTAGATTCCTTTCGGAAGTGCTTCTGAGCTCTCCAATGGCACTGAAGTGAAAATAAGGTTCCTCTTACATAGAAGGACTGTTCCTTATCTGAAAAGGTGAGCTGCAAAGCCAGACATGTCTAAAGAACCACAAAGCTTCTCCTGGTGATTCATTAGCTCTATGGAAGCCATATAACAAATTCTTTGTTTTACACAGGAATGCAAGAATTCTGTGAGACAAGCTCAATCTTTTAAAACCTACCAGATGCTTATTTTGCCCCAGGTATTTTCTGCTTCAGAATATGAGGTCAGCTCCAGAGAAGAAAGATTGCCTATGGTGAATAAATGAATGAATGAATGAATCTGGTCCACCAGATGAAGGGAACAGACTGGATTATTCTTTTAAAAAACCTCTTCCTTTGTATATTCGATATTCTCCCAAAATGAACTTACAGGCATCAGGCCCAGGGAACTGTTTCTTTAAGAGCTACATAGAATATTAAATATCTTTGACAATTTTAATGCCATATGTAAGTACTTAGAAAGAATTCGGAAATCTTTTTGTTTCAGGGTCAAACTATATTTCTTTCTAGGTGTCCCGTTTTGAAATAGGGATGATATATGCTTGAATCAGATGTATGGAAATAAGGAGTTATTCACATATTCCACCTATACGTTTCCAAAGCAAATTTCCTTACTTAGAAGTTGTCCTGATAAATCTTTAGAAATTGTCTTATTTTCCAGAATACCTCCAAATTTAGATCAGTGCTCACTTCAATTGCTAAAGGATATTGGCTCCTATTAAAGGTTTTAAATCTTACTATTCCTTTGCACATCTCCTTCTGAAATGTCACAGCTCTTTGTTCTCGTATATAGAATGGTTTGCTGGAGCAAATCAGTACTGGCAGTAACAGAGCTGAAAGAAAGTACAAAAGGCACAAAACACTTCATGCCAGAAACAGTACAAAAGTGGTTTGGAAAAGCTCAGATCTGAGGCTACTAACACCATAATATAAATACTGCAGTACAGCAATGGTTGGTTTAATTTAGGATCTGATGAGAAACACTGCCTTAAGGCTTCTCCTCTTTTAAGCAAGCCACTTTATGGAGATTTAAGTGCAATGAGGCAGATCTCAGCTACTCTTCTAAAAGTTCTCTTTGAATTTTTGAATTGAACTCCTAGCCCAAATAGACATTCATCCTCAAATAAGGAGAAAGGCAAATGTCTTGACTTAATTGTTTAAGACTTACTAGAGACACTGCCTTTATGTCGCCATAACATCTTTAAGAGGGGCGTTCTTTCTTATGGCTGTCTTGGTGGGCAGGCCCTCTAAATTCACTGTGCATTAGTTCCCAAACTAGTTTGAAGTGCTGCAGAGGACACTGGAGTCTCCAGAGGAGGCTCTCCTGAGCATGCAGAGCTTTGTTACGCTGTAAGTGACTTGAAGAGCTTGAAGGTTTTCCCTTGGCCATGAGCTGACCCAAAGACAACTGTATCCTCAGGCATCAAATGTCTGCCAATGACCAGCAAGCTTGGTGCATGGGTGCAGCTCATTCTGATGTGCTTTAGCTTCTCAAAATAAACAAATTATTCCCTCCTCTTACCAAAACTGAGTTAAGTTTTGTTTTTATCACAACAGTCCCAGCTGTTACAAAGAGCTGGCACTAGTAATCTGTGGTTTAGACTGATTAGCATCCTATATCCTTTCATTTCTAAAATGGAATTTTAATCAAATTGTAATTCCTTGAAAACTCCACACCAGTGAGTACTTCCCTGGCCATTAATCAATTTAATTTTTCCCTCTATTAAGCTGCTTAAACCCACTCCACATTACTGATTGATAACTTCCATTGCCTCCAGCACGTCGCTGAAAAATCATTTTTTTTTAAAACATCAGGGCCATGACACTATTATAAGACTCAGGAAAAAAAAAGCAGGCATTTGCATTGCTGCTGTTGTGGCTTTTCAGCTTTCCCATTTTAAATCCCTGTTTTCTTCAGGGATTTGAAAGTGGGTCATAAATTCATTCCAAAGTGAAATCACTTTCATTGGCCTAATCATGCAAGTACTCACTGTCTCTTCTGCGAGGCCAGATTCTTAGCACAGAGGTAGCTGAGCCCCTTTTTCTGAAAACCACATGCTTCCATTTTCTCTGGGTACTACATTCTTTTTGGTCATTTTATTTGGTTGGTCGGTTTGGTGCTACTGTGCTGAAGCATAAGTTGTAATAAGGAAGATTCTAAGTTGTGGCTCTCCAGTGCGGAAGGATAATAACTGTTGTTTTGGTTGAGAAGAAAAATAAAGTTATTTGACTTGAGATCAAATGCTCATGGGATGAATATATTATGAACTGATTTACGGTAAATACGAAGAAGTTGCACTACCACCTCTGGTTATAAACACCTATTTTTAATTTTCAGATCAAAAATATGCAATCTGAGTGAACAACTCTGCAATCCACGCCCAAGCCAAGAGAATTTAAACATCTGGTACTGGACCATATATCAACTGGTAATAAATAAAGAAAACACAGAACACGCTTCTTAGCGCAGAGTTTCTTTGTTAATTAATTAAGATTTCATAATTGTGGGTCTGATTCAGGTGTGTCCTGTTTTCTACACATTCATTTTCATTGAAACAAAGTCGGTGCTTTGCATGCTAATTTACAGCACTGCATGTACAATTTTAACCCAGTAACATTTTACAGTTACGATGCACTTGTGCATTTAAGCAATTGGCAGAGCCAATTTAAGTAAAAGACAGAGCCATGGAAAGTAACACCTGCAGTCTTAAATTTTACCATCAGGAGTGACCAAAGGAGAATAAATCCTCAAATCTCCAAGCTAGCACTGAGAGAAATCACCTTGAACAAGTAAACTGAGTTCTCCTCAAGTCCTGTTACTGAGGTGAAATAAAAAAAGAAAAAGAAAAACCACACCACCAACCAAGCATTTCCATTATGCTTACTGCTGCTAAACCTAATTAACTCTCAGTATGTGCCAGACATAGCAGACCTGATTAAAGTCTCCTATTCTGGCGTTAAAAGATAATCCAAGGCTTTTAAGCTTTTATTCAGATGCTTATGATTTCACTAGAGCACCTGCTGTACAGCGTATGCTAATTAGAATTTTTGAATTAAAATGGTCTACATCGCTTGTGTATGGAAGGAAGGAAGGAAGGACATTTTACCACATTGGCTGCCAATGGCAGTTCCTGAAGGAGTGGAGTTAGCCTGCTATTTGTAAGAGCTAAGCTATTTCTTTCTTAATCATGACTATTGAAGATTAACTGCTATCAAATAGATGTTTTTCACCTTTTTTCACTTCTACCTCATTGAAATTATGTTTGTTACCTTGTTATGTGTTAGGCTGCTGGAAGACTGGTCTTTGTAGTTAAAGGAATACTTTTTGGTTCCAGTGCAGTTTTTGTTGCCACAAGAGTTCTTCCAAGTTCAAAGCAAATTTTCTTTAAGTTACTCATGTTTTGTGAGACATTCCACTTTGTACCAGAGCCAGTTCAGAGCAACTGTGATGACTTTGGTGGTATCACAGACTGTGGTTTTGACAGGAGAACTAGTGGTGCAAAGCGTTGTGTGCTAGGAAGTGATTGTATCTTGAATTCATCAAAGTATGTAATGTAACACATAAGCTGGATTTGATTTTAGTTCATTATCTCAAAAGCTTTGACTTTAGGAAGTAGATGGACAGCTTGCTTACTTTTCTTTTGAGACATTACTACAATTTGTTGGAGGTTCTTAGCTTATTTCTTAGGAAAAGATACATAGTACTTTGGCTACTTTTTTGTTTGGTAAAACTGATGAAGTCTTCCAATTTTTGTCTATAAAGATTTAGCCAATATACTACTTCAATAACCAGAATGTGTCCTCATTTGTTTCAGAGGAAGTCCTTTCCACTTCTATGGACACTGCAGCCTTCTGTGAACTACTGAGTGAGGAGGTGGAGAATCAAGGGTACCATTTATAGCCCTCTAAGTCAATAGAAATAATCCCAGGGGAATTTTGAAAGAGATCCTTAACTACTTAACGCTGACTCTAGAAAATCATCTCATGTCAAAGCTAGCTGTTCAGTGGGGCAGCTAGTCACCCGATGGTTTGTTATGCTTTTCAAAGGAGCAATAAAACAATTGGAGGTATTTGCTACTGTCAAGAATCTTTTTTTTCAGACATTGTTTTAGGCTCTGGCCTTCAAGTTTGGTGGGCCCAAATCAGGTGACCCATTTTCAACAACAGAAAATACTTTCATCTGGCTGTGAGTATCTTAAGAAGCAGAAACATAATTTTTCTTTAGGCACCGTTAATATTTCAGATTGACAGTGCAAAAGAAAAAAAAAGTAAACTCATTTTTCTTGTTTGTTGAGTTGTACTTTCTGAAATTTATTTCAATAGCTACTAGAAATGTTGGTGCAAGCTTCAATATTTTGTTGTATTAAATCTTGACCATAACGCAGTCTTCCTGAGCTGTGAGAATACTTTAAAAGACTGAGTTTTCTTATTTCTCTTACTTCAAATCAAATAGTTTGTAATATATAAGCATTTGGATCCGTGAAAAGTTGATACCTACCATAAGAAGCAAGGTTATAGTATTCTCACTCTTTCCAAGCTCCAGGGTTTATAAATGATACTAAATTCAAAAATTATAAGAATCAATTAAAAAATATACCTTACGTTTTCCTGTTTCATCATTTGCAATATAGATTTTGACTCTTTGTCATTCAGATCTTCACATTTTTTTCTGTTAGTCTGGAAGAAAACTAAGTAAAATGAGAAGTCTTTGTTTTACACTTAAAAAATTCGTACAGCTAGTCATTAAAAGCAGTAGGTTTTAATTTCTGCTTTGGCTTCATTTTGTAAAATAATTGCTATAACTGAATCCATTCTTCAGAGGTTTCAAAAAACTCCAGAAAGATTTATGGGATAACCTTTCTTTTAATCACTACTTTTTGTTTATGTATTTACTTTTTGCTCTGTCCATTACTTGCTCTGTGCATATTTGCTTTTACCTCTGTTGCGTCCTTTTCTGTATTTGCCATTCTCTGTCCTTCCTATTTTCTCAGTGTTTGCATTTCTCATGCATGCTTTTAATGTACCTTTACTTTTTGTAAAGCTTTCCGTGTGTTCATATTCTCTGAAGGTGAGGGTTATGTTTGGCAATCAGTAACTCAGTGACTGAGTCACTGATCACACTGAATTAATGCTACATCTCTGGTATCCTCCCATCACCTTTTGCAGCCTCCTTCTTTCTGACACTCCAAGGATTTGTTGTACTCCCATGTCAGAGCTGGAAAATAGCATAAGATTGCCCTGAGATGGTTTCTTTTCCTGTTGTGATCTAGTTTGTTCTCTCTCAGCCTTGCATAGTTCATTGCTTTGCCAGAAGCTTTAATATACTCTGCTTTATCTGCAAATCAACCCATACATATTTGCTGAAGCACTGTCCTCTTACTTCACCATAATGAACCAAAATGAATGCACTGACCATGATTCTGCTTCAGGATGTTGCTGATGTGCTTATGCCATAGGACTGGCACAGACTATTCCTTTAATTTTGAAAGGCTATGATGTACTTTGACACAACATCTCAGCCTTATTATTATTATTAATTTTCTTACCACTTCCTTTGCTTTCCTTACCATATGAGGCTCAGTATCTCATGCAGGACCAGGATTATATTTAGATGAGTGTTATTAACAAAGCTAAGCTTTTTCCCAATTGTTTATTGATACTGTATGAACCCATCGCAGGATAAAACTTTAGCTGAGATTAATACGGAAGATATGAAGTTGTGCTACCACATCTCGTAGGCTGAGTGGCATATGGTAAAATGAGCTGAACACCCTAGTCCAATTCCCACTGGTATATTGCTCACAGATACTGCCACTATCACCTGCAGGAAATGAATGGATCCGTTACTGAGCTGTCAGCTTGAATTAAGGAATAAAAATAGAGGTGTTGTAAGTGCACACCTTCACACTTTGAATAAATATGTGGTGTGATCTCCCTTTGAAACGTGTGTTAATTTCTGCTTACCCACTTCCAAAGCAAGACTTCAAGTCTAAAGAGGAACAAGGCAAAATGTTTATGGCTCTGGAAATCTTTTCATGTAAGGAAGATTCCATATAAGGGTTTTCCATATAAAAACCAGCATCATTTTAGCAAGTTAATGGATATATTGTGATAGAATAAAAATTGGAGGCCATTGATTGAATTGAGTCAGTTAGCATTCCTGTTCATAAGACTACAAGAACAGTAACATTAAAAGATAACAAATTTAACACTGGTATAAAGATAGAGCAAAAAAATAATTAACCTATGAATCTTCTCTCCACTGGAGATTTTAAACAACAATATGCTAAAAATGGCCAGAATAATCCTAGCTAACCCAGTTTAGGAAAAAAAACTAACCCTCCAGGGAACACAGTCAATTAAATTTATAGATAAATCAAAACCATGCAGCTTAGTTAGAAATATTACAGATGCCTAAATGCTTGTTATTGTATGTTTATTCATTTTGCACTCACCTCTGAGACCTTCAGTACTGACTGCTCTTGAACAGCCTACCAGACTTCATGTGCCACTATCTAATGTGATCAGATAATTGCTGTGTTGGTAGGAGAGTGTGCACAAGCTTGGGCTTACCTGGGCCACATGGGATGTGGGATGAGAGTGGAACAGGGGAATTGCAGAGTTAGACATCCATTAAAGACTCTTGTCTAGGGAACATATGAAGCACCAAATTGTGCTTAGGGGGCAGGAGAAGTGTGGGATGTAGGTCTGCATCTGTCTGTGGATGAATATGGGGTTCACTGGGGAACTGCCAGGTTGACTTCTTTCACAAATGCTAATTCCATCCCACATCATTAACTTCTTTCTTTTAAAATCCTGTTTCTTGCACTGACGTTAAAACTCTCATCAGTTGGTGGAACATAAAAGGCTCTTTTTGAAAATGGCTTAAATGAAAAATTTCTCTAATAAAGCAGAACGTGTCTAGACTTAGTGCTGTAGATAATTCTTCCTAGGATAAAAGTCTATGTTAAAGGAAAAAAAAACTACTTTTAATATAACTGTCTTTAAAAAAAGGAACATTTTCTTCAGTCATGTTTCATAATGTTTGAGCTTTGCTCGCTTCTTCTTGCATCCCCAGATAAAAAAATGTCCATCTTGTTTGGATTCCTATTAATCTGCTGTACTGACAAGAATCCTTATTGTTACTACCACATATTTTTCTAAATAATTGCCCAAGGGAGAACAGCACTTAAACTATGACAAGTCAGCACAAGCTCAATTCTGTAAGAGCTGAGGTCTTTTACGTGCAAATAGACAATAAGAGGATTTGAAAGGATGTCGAGTGTGAGACTTTGGCACTAGGATGCAGTGCATCATCATTTCCAATCTCACAAATCTTACTGGTTGTGAAAATCAAAAACTGCTGTTAACAGCTAATTGTTCCCACACATGAAGTTCCTGCTTTTGTTTCAGGCCTGAAGAGGGTCCTGTGAGTCTGGAAGGTTATTCATATTTCTCAGTTCTCTCAGTTGCTCTAATAAAAACAATTACTTCTTCCTGCAAATCTTTTCTCTTTAGTGGTGGCCAAGGAAGCCTTACTGCAGGCAGTGCTGCCGGCACAGACGCCTGCTTAAGTGACTCATTAGGTGCTGGTTCAGTGTAGGAGTGCCCACGAGCCCTCCCTGGGTGCCACATGTGTCCCTTTCAAAGTGTCTCTCTGTCTCTTTCAGAAAATGTTCCTGGGCACTACCATGATCTAGGAGATCCCAGGGACCCACGGGGGTCCCTCACAGGGGAACTCCTCAGAAACCTGTAGGACTCACAGAGCTGCTGAACTGACTGTGTCTCCTGTCACCGCAGAACTGATGACAGAAACAAAACCCAGCCTTACTCACTTTTGCTCATTAATCTTTAACAGAGTGGCAAAGTGATTTTAGGTTCCAGCTTCTCCTCCCATATTGAAGACATGAGTAAATGTTTCCAAATGGGATTAGCAGACAAAATAGACTGCTTTTTGCTGCAAGCAAGTTATCAAAAATCAAGGACTGATTTTTTTCTTTGTAGCGACTGGTTCTAAACTACTCTGGTCACTCTTAATTTCTCCCTCTTCAGCCAGTTTTCAAGGATCTTGGAAGTCTTGGATGACCAGCCAGTGTTTACACAGGAAATTCAATGTTCCAGGTTTCTGGTGCTTGGCCAGGTTGTTTGTGAAGTTCACATGCACTGGATCCTGCAGATTTGCAATATGTCAGGTACTGCACAGTTCATAATCAGTTCATAATCATACAACACTAGGAACTGAGGTATTGGGAAGAGAGCAGAGTGAGATACGATGGCCTGCTACACAGTCCAGCAAGCAGCGGACTGTGGTGGAGAAGCTTGCATCAGCTGAGATATTCCTACCCAGGAGCTACCTGAGATGTGTAGGCAAGCAAGAGAGTGAGAAATGCAGGGTCTGGCTCAGTGGAAAAGGAAAAAAAAGACCCTGAGTTTGAGTGAGGCAGGTCTTGTGTGGAAGACAGGAAACATTGAAGTCCTGTAAGGTAAAAAGAGAATAATTTTATCTTAAGGCAAAGGTGGCTGGTGAAGGTTTTCACTTAGCACAAAAAAAATTTTAAGGCATATTTAATTGCAAAATCTATCTGCTTCAAATTCCAATAATCCCCATTTAAGACTTAGAATATATAAGCAATAAAGAAGGAAGTAGCTTCCAGGTATGAAATCATTTTATTTGTATTTACAAATACATGTGCACACTCTCACCCAGATATTCATGTACACACAAACCCACACATACATTTATGTTTGTATTATTGCGCTTTATAGGATGGAAATCAGGATTGCCTGGCTGAGTACCATCCCCCTGACCTACCAAGACTGGATGGAGAACATTTAAATCAGGCTGAGGGGTTAGAGACTTTCCATCTGCAGGCTGGAGTGTATGGCTGGCTACACGCTCAAAGGCCGGGACGCAAGCAAAACGGTGGGCTGTTGTAGGCGTGGGGTAATAATTTTTAGATTCATCCATATTGGCACATGCAATATTTAAAAATCGTTCCTCCAAATACCTTGCTACCTCCAAAATATCACCAAGGAAAGTTTCTGCCTAATGAGCGAGAGACAGTTGCAGTGAGTGTCTCTGCTCACAGAAGGGGCTTGGTGATTCAGACTGCAATGATCAATGAGCAAAGCCGTCTCTAACATGTCACGAACAAAACAAAAAGGTTAGGGCCAGCTGAATGAGGGAGCTCAGCCATCACAGTCATTCTTGCCTCCAGGTCTGACTCTGAAATCGTAGGGAAGCTGTAGTCTTCTTCCCTCGAGATTTACGTAGGACACTCGCTGCATAAAGAATTCCTTTTGACATTTCTATCGGAAACAGGGAGAAGGAGAGAAATCAGAGAGCAGAGTGTCTCTGTGAGCTGTGCTGTTGCCAAGCAGATTATGTGCTGTAATCTGTAAGCACTGAACTGTGTTTGAATTATGAGGGATCTCTCTTGCTTTTGTTTTAGCCCCCTGGGAGATGCGATGTTTCCGGACTGCTAATGTCACCGCATGACCTGTTAATAACCTGCGAGAGACTTCCTCCAATCCGTGGCCTCCCTCTTCCCGGAGGACCGAGCAGCTGCAGTCACATGGATCGAATGCCTTCCTTGTATGTGGTTCATTGAGAAAAATTCAAGCATGTGGCCTGAGGTTCCCCTGATGACTGTCTGGGGATGATGATTTCTACCATCTGTTCTGGCTGCCTGCAGCTCCCGGAAACACCGAGGTGTATGTTGCTTCTGGCCATACGTGGGATTCTTAATGAAACCTCAGCTGCTGCCCAACTGTCTGTGAATGTCAGATGTGTTTGAATTATCTTTCCTCCAAAAGCGGAGGGAGAAGCACTTTGTTTGACTCTTTAATCAGAACCGCTACACAGCGCGTGCGTAATCACAGGGTACGAAGCCACAGAATTATTAGCTTCTGCATCGCGAGTATTTGCATGTGTGTCCGGTTTGTCCTGTTTGAAAAGCCCGGGCTGGCTGTTCCAGGCTAAATACACAGCCTTGAGTTAAATTCATCGTATTGTAACTCACTTGGAAGCACTGTAATTATAGCAGAGATTTATTTGATCCCTTCACTTCTGATTTGTGTTTGGATAGATTTCAGCCATATAAATTGTACACTGGTATTTGACAAAAGGCTGCTTACCAAACGCAGTCAAAGAATTGCAGCAGTTTTAAAGCTATTTATTGAGACAGAAGGAGTCACATCAAATTGATATAATTCTTTGTATATGAAAGAGACTTCCACATAAAGAAAAACTTTTTATCAAGTGGATAGAAATCACTTGTCTTTCAGGATTTGACTTCCTGTCTGCTAATTTCCCCGTAATTTATCATTTAGAACCTTTTCTTACAATTTTCTGAACATCAGATTTCAAGGGAAGTTGGGGGGCACCAAATAACTTAAAGGAACAGGTCTCATCAAAAGGGATCTGACATTTTTTTTGTGTTAGAATTACCTGCACTTCACCCATTGATATTCACAGTTCTCTCTTGATATTCATACTACTTTCTTTGAATGAGTAGCTGTTCTCCCCAACAAATCCACAGAGCTGTGTGTGGTTGGAAAAACTATTTACAGTGCCGAGCAGAGAAGTCATTTCAGAGTTGCTGAAAGTATCAAGCGCAAATCCTTAGCTTTCTTGCAGTCACTGTGTAGGCAGGGCAATGCAGAACACAAGCATCTTAAGTGGCTTCAAAGCAAAGAAGAAAAGAAAATGGAAGTAGCTACCCAACAACAGCCAGCTGTGATAGCCTTGGATCATTAAATGGTAAAGGAAGCATATCAGCACATGGTACTAGATGTTTCACATTTGCAGACTGAAGTTAAACACTGCTGTAGCGTGACCCCATCCAGCTATTTTTAGAGACTGTTTTTCTACTAATATTGTTGATACTAATCAAAAAAGCAAAAGCATTTCTTAGCAGAGGCTTGCTGGGGGGGGGTTGGTTGTTTTTGGTTTTTGAGCATATCTTGTTATATCGTGAGACATAACAGCAATCTGCAAATAAATTCACCAGTTAGTGTGTAGGAACGGGGCTGGCAGGCCAGGTTCCCACAGTTTCTAGCATTCCTTTCTCTTTGTCAGCCAGCTCAGGCAGAAATGAGCACCTACCTCTTACATATACACACTGGCAGAAATCAGTATGAGGGTAAAGGGTTTGACAGCAGGTATTACCAAAAAAAAATCAATAAATTACCAAAAACCTCAAAAATATTTCTATTTCTAAATTTCTATTTTATTGATCTTTAAAAGGAAAAAAAAAGACTCTTAAAGGCACACGAACTATGAACATTTCACATATTTATCTTCTCCAGCCTGGAATGACCCAGTAATCACCTCCGTCTTCATCTTTAAAGCAGATTTTCTTTTAGCAACAACCTAATACAACCTAATACTCACATGAGCTAGTTAGGTGGGGAACGCAAATACAGAAGAAGTAGTTTGGTGACAATACAATGGTCCTTTAGGACCATTTCTCGCTTTTGAGGTCTGGATAGAGGAAAATTTAATTGTACTATATGTGACCGGGGTGGGGGGGGAAGAAAAGAAAACCACACACAAAAAAACCCTTAATTTTTAAAATAGTCAATTTTCTGCCTATAATTTTGTAAACAAAATCTGGTGTTTGTTTCTTCTCTCTGCATTGATCTCTGCATCACTTAAGAAAGACCATAACTGATTTGACAGATGGAGACAGCTTGTAACAATGTACTTGAAACTCTGAAAGACTAAAATGAGTAATCAAAATCATTCCAAAAATGGCTTTTTTTCATGATTCTGTCTAAAAATATATGTCACAGAGAATCTCATCCCCCTCTCTTTCACTCTTCTTTTTTGCTCAAAGTAAGGTGGGTATTTATACTTACTTAGCTGTATCTCATTATGCGTGATTTCCCTTTTCTGTTAGTCACATCACATCTTGGCTTACAGTCACAAGTGAGGTAAGATGCTGCAAAATGTCACTAATAAATACGTTAAGTGACTGTGAACTAGAAATGAGACATAAAGAACCCAAGAGAACTTCGTTGTCAAATTTTTCTGCCATAGTCCACTTTAATTGAAATTTAGATTACGAGGGAATATCTGAAATAATTATTCTGAAATGGAAGAATATAGCCTGCAATTTCCAGGACACAAACAGTGACCACAATCATCCTCCAAGGCACAGAAAATGCATGCTTCCCTCCTCCTAGCACTTGAAATATTTGCTCTAAGCTTACATGGCTATTAGAGGGATTTCCACATACCTGTGGGAACATTTGGCCTAACAGGATTATTGCTACTGAGAGTTAACTCCTGCACTCAGTTCTCACTCATCTTACTCAGCCTTGCAAGGCCACAAACCCTTGCAAGACTGCAGGGAAGGCTGAGGAGAATATCACAAATGATGGAGCTAGACGTGATTTTAAGTAATTCTGATGGTAGTACAACGGAAGAAAGTCTCAATTTCCAAAAATATCCATACATACTCACATATTTGCTGCTTCATTTTTGAAGACTATCCAGCCTGAAGAGCTAAAAGGGTCTACCTTACAGAAGTGCTGAGCATTTACTTTTCCGTTGTAGTTTTGATAGTTTGCAGTTCTGGAAATTAAATCTATAACTTCTCAGCACAGACATCCATTTATGGTCACATTAAAAATCACTGGATGGCTAGGCTTTAGTATACCTGACCTGGATTTGTATGTGAAGGAATGATAGCTTTCTATAAATGAAAGAAATTTCAATGCTAAGGGCCTCTTTTGATAGAAGCCCCAGAAATCCTAAACTTCTGGAGTCTTCCTTAGCAATCTTGTTAGGTACAGAGGAGGATTAAATTGTACAAAGATAAAACGAGCAAAAATAAGTTCTCTAATAAAGATAGCACATCAGATGGTGGAATACTTTCCTAAATACTTTCCTACAGAAATTCATGCTAGTCTCATTACTCAAGATGTTTATAACTACTGACTGAAATACTGGAAATATACAGTCAGGATTAATTCTGCACTGAGAGAAATCGCTACTGTGACTCTCCCCCTCTAACATCTACTGTGTCATTCCTTTGAGCCTCACTCACTCTGAGTGAGCAAAGAATAGTTAGCGCTGAGTAAGAGAGTCATTTGCCAAATAAGTGTCCCCTCATCAATTAGAGCAACCTTCTGACTGCTCTAACTTATCCTGTCGGTCTGTTGTTTCAAGAAATTGATACAGCAGCTGGCAGCCAGCAAGGTTTCTTGTAAAAGGCGTAACAGCAAGTGCATACACAAATAGTAAAAGTCAGAAGCTACTGGACTTCCTAGAAGCAAATTTTAAATAACTTTACAGGATCTTAGGTAAATCATTCTAGCTGGCCAGCAAACAGATAAAGCCCAGGCATTTGCAAGTGCAAATATTATCAGCCTTACAGAGATCAAATAACTACAAAAAATGGTATTCTTTGAAGACAATGATGGAGAGCTTGAAATTAGAAATGCTAAAGAAAATCTCCAATATTTGCTTACATCAGAAGAAGAGCTTTTTGCATTTTACTCTGAGCAGACCATTGAATTTCAGCAACAGAAGGCAAAATTATTTAAGTGTAATAGCTGCTATGAATGTATGTACACAAAGTAATTGCCTAAACTGCTAAGTACTCAAGCTAAATTTGGATTTAATTTTGCAATAGTTACAATGTGCTGAAAAAATGCATTTTTCTGAGAGATTAGTAAATACTTTTTTTTTGACTGAATTTTTACACCACACATTAAACAGAATGTATAAGAATCCATTAACTATGTTTTGCTTTTTGAAGCAAGGAAATAGCTGTCTAAAGGGCTAGTAGATAATGACACACAGCTATCATTTTTTTTAGTTCCTAAAGTTAATTCCCATCACAGATCATTATGACACACTGTTGTGTAACATCTAAAACTTTGTAGAAACCAGCAAAGAAATGGTCCTGGAAAAAAAAAATGGTGATCTCTGATAGGCAACTAGGATTAGTCAATACATACCATTCTTTCACCATCTTATTTTAATCCAGAGATCAATTCAGGCCAAATTCTGATATGCTTAAGTCTTCAAATACCTACAAGGTCAATGTGACTGCTGTAGGAATAAGCGACTTTTCATCAACGTAATCAAGTGTGTGAAGCTCTGGCCCTTTGTTGTACGCTGTTTTTCTTTTTTCCTTTCATCTTTTTACTGTCCTTAGACTGGATACTCTCAGGGACAGGTATTGTCTTCCTATGTGTTCATACATGGTGTTTTGCAGTGAAATTGTTTCACTAAGAAAACACTGTCGATGACAAGAAGGTTAATAATGATGCATTAATAGATTTGACTTCAGGAATACCCTTGATATGAATATCTTTGTGAAGCAGACCTTGTCTGCCTGCAGCTAAAAACAAAGTATGTTGCTTTGCACCCTATGTGCCTCTCTTTCTAGGAAAGTCGAAAATTTATTTCAGACAATGGTACAGCTGAAGAGAAAAGAATGACATCCCCAAAAGCCAGATCACTTTCCCCTACCAGGCCTTCCTCAGAGACATTTGCCCATTAAGTGAAAGTACGCAGTTTCAATTTCAATGGATGCAGTTCTTATTTATTCTGGGTACAGCTGATAGGGTGACTCACTGCTCCACTAATGAAAGCCTAGTGTTTTTTTCTTTTTAAAAAATACATTTTGAAATCACTCAAGCAAAGTAGATTTTACTTACTCCCTTTGTTGTGCTATTTTAAGGGAAGGATTAGAGGACAATGCTAATAGGTAGAATTAAAAAGAGCCATGTTTGTCCCTGCATACACATAAAATGAAAAGCACACAATTAAAAACTCAGTGAACTAGAAAAGAAGGTGTACAGTGAGTTATAGCAGGAGTACAGGTCTGCTTGTCTCGAACAGGGCGTAATGGGATCACAATCTCAGCCTTCACATGGACCCATCAATAAGAGCACTAAACAAATGAAGAAAATGCGGCCACATCCTCCCTTAGTGTAAAATGTCATAGCTCTGGTGAAGTAAATGGGACTCTGCTTAATCATCTTAGGTAAGGGTTTCATCTGCTCAGAGCCGTCCTCAGCTGGCTCCTTGCCAGGCTGGGCTGCCAGGTAGATGTCACTCCACCAGACCTATGTGATCTTAAGCTTTTCCTCCCTTAAGGAGACAGTAGCATTGTTCCTTCCTGTAACCTGGACCAGGGTGGTACTCCTTCGTGGAAGGAAAGACCCACTGCTTTGTAGTCCCACAGGCAGTGACATTTCCCCTGGGGCTTAATGTACCTTGCCCAGAGATGCTACTCTGTAGGTGCTCAGCATCTGGGGTCTCACTTTTCAAGGGCAGGCACATATGCACAAACACAAACATGCATATTTAACATGAGACTAAAAAATATGTTGGTTTTTATTCTACTGACATGGAGATTATGCAGATCAAGTAGGGGTGGGGACCAAGCAAACATGCTAAATCCCAGATGCATTTTTACCTGTTTTCTATTTTTACCACAGAATTTTGTATGGGTTTTTAGGTGTCTCTGTCCAAATTCCTTATCTTTCCACCAAGTCATGGAGCACCTCTCCCTCTGCTCCCTACTGCCCTGTTTTCTGTCCATTTCTGGCAGCCAAATTGAACACAATCCTCCAGCTGCTATAAAAGTACGTCCCTCTCCCCTCTCCAGCTGCTTACTGACTAACTGTGCCTTTTCTTGACCTGTCCAACCTCTGTGGTTTTAAATAACTCATCAAAAACTGTTAAAGAGAAATTCTGCCCCATTAATGGATGAATTCCTGATGCTTTGAATGCTGCTGACATGTCATTCCATCAGTTAAATGGGCTAAGTAATGTAAAATAGTCCCTTTTTCATACATACTGGTTTGCTGGGTCAAGTGGCAAAATATAAAAGATTGGGACAGATGGTTTCAACACGTGATACAAAGCTTGGAAGGGCATTATCATTCAAGGTAGGGAAGGCATATCATGTGTCTGTGAGACCAGTGAGAGGAAAATGTAAACAAAATCTGAAGTGTAGACTTAAGCCTCGTGCAACCAGAATAGTACCGGAGAGTAATGATCTACCATGCTGTAGTGACATTTTGCAAGTTGGAAAGTAAAATATGGGCTGCAATGCAATAGAACAGGGTTCAAATATTAACTCCAGAACAGTTAGAATTTAATTTTCTTGAGTATTCCAAGACCATTTTTCTTGTCTGCATTAGCTGAAGGGGGTTGGGGGGGAGGGGAAGAAAGTTTGCCTTGTTCTAAATGTTTGATGCATTCTGCTGTCAGAGTACACCGTAACATGTCTGGAGTGATCTCTTCACTTTCACCTGAGCTCTGATTCCTATATATGAATATACAAGAGCATTCTTCAGATTCTGAACATGTGCTCTTATTGGTTCCAATATAAAATACAAAATAAAATTACAGTGAAGTTTGCTGTTAGCTGCTAAGTCCCTCTGGACATATATGCTTCTTGCATCTGCAGACAGTTCAGCTGAGATGACTGTTCACTTGAGACTTGCTTGCTCCATATAAAAGATCCTACTTAGTTCTACAACTGCATTTTACAAAGTCATTTCCTACGAGTCAGAAAAAACTCTCAATGAATAGTTTTGTTAAACAAGATAGGTAATACCTGATTTTATGATTTCCAGTTTTAGGAGAGGCATTTTTCTCTATTCATATTTCCAATATATCCTAAGAAACAGACATTGCAGATTGTTCGTTCCTATTATCTCCACCTTTCTACAGCTCTTCTTATTAAACAGAGTTTTTAAGGAAAGTTTTGAATGTCTGTTTACCCTGAATACACCATTCCAGCGCCAGGCAGGTAAACTTCAGATTCGTCTCCAACCCCTTGTTCACACTGTCTGCTAGCGTGCAAGTATAACACAGAGAAGCAGGCACTGGAGAAAAAGCACGAGAGCAACAATGTATTAAAAAAGTGCGACTGAGAAGAAATAATACTGATGGGTTTTCAGTTAAATTTCATTAAAATGTTCATCAGTAACTGTGTACTCCTCCAAGGTTCCAGTTTACAGCCCTGAAGTCTGAAATCACCTACTTAATGGTTGAGGAACTACCACGCAAGAAATACCTGTTCAAGCTGCCCAAAAGCACCAGCTAATGCACTACACAGCTCCATTTTCAGGGATGAGGAAGCAGGTTGTTTGCTCTATTCATTCTGTGTCAGGGTTGCCAGGATGTTGAACAAGGTTGTATTTGCACAAGGAGTTCTTCGCTGATATGAGAATACTGGTATACTGTACTGGCAAAAGACTTCTCGTGCAATCACAGGCTCCAATAACAGAACTGTAGAAAGCCACCTCTCACAAGTGAAACAATAGTAGCAGAGAAAGAGCAGTTTTTTTCTTTTTGGCATAACTCTGTCTGAATCAGAGAATTTTGATGGTGCAGCTATATTGGAGAAGAGGTATAAGGAGATGCTAGCCATAAAATAGTTCTTCCATATGACTGGATGTAGAATGTATGTTAATGAGTAAATGTAAGTGTGAGAAAAAGAGGTGAAAAGGGGAACAATGAGTGAGACTGATAAAACATGTCCTCTGAGAGTTCATAGAGATCTGAGATTCACTTCATGTAGACAACTGCTGATTTATCTTTTATATTGACACGGATTTGCATCTTCCCATGGAATAATCTAAGAAGGAAAGGTAGGGAAGGAGAAGTGAAAATGTTGACTGAAACATTAACATAAGCATGAGATCAAATGGGCATTAATTGGACACATAAATGCATACATTTAGTCTGGAAATTAAAAGGAAGTTCTTAAACATTAAAGGAATAATATTCTGTAATGGCTTCCCAGTTGAGGAATAGTAGGGACAAGAAATGTAACTAGTTCAGAGACTGACAGTAGGATACTGGTCACCAACGTATTTGATGACCCAGGAGGTCCCTTTTAGCCTTATGTTCCAAATAAATATTTAAGCAACTGTAACAGAGGATAGTATAAATTTAGGGAGATGACAGTGTTTTTTTCCCAGATATCAAATGGGAAGGATCTGCTGTTCAAAAAATGTCTCTGTGGACAATGGCTTTCCACGTTATTCTACCTGGCTATAATTGTTGAGACCCTGAAAAGCTCAATACCAAAGCAGGAGAAGATCAGCTTGAAATAAAGTTGACAAAGACTTCATTTTTAAGCAGCAGCCTGTGGCAGTTTGCAGAAGACTACAGAGTTCTGTCCACATCAGGCTCAGTTGTGTAGTACACGCAGTGACAGATTTTGCAGGCAGAAGAAATGTATGAGACTTTAGGTGTATAAATACAGAGATTCTTCCTTGTCCCTATTGCTGAGCAGTAGCTCCTGTCCATGCACTGCAAACGACAGTTCTTCCTGAGCCGCATATAAACTCCAATAACAAATGAAGAAAACGTGAGTTAGGGATGTGATACAGATGTCATCTGGTAACCCAGAAGAAATAACACTCTTCTCGGTTGCCCTTTGCAAGTTCTCAGAGCCAGCTGTCTCTAATTCCCAACTGCTGCTTTTCCGGTATTGCTAGCTATTGTAGAAAGAGTGGGTGAATAGTTTGAGCATGTCCAGAAAACCTGTTGCCATTCATTTTATATTTACAGAGCTTTTTAAAACACCACTGTGTTTTAGAGAGAAAATTACACACATATTACCAGTGGTGTGAGTCATGTTAATTACATGCCAACTCGGAATGAGGTAATAGTACCTTATCTAGTGGAAATGCCACCATCTGCTGGTTGCATCATTGCTGAAAGGAATACTAGCGGAGGTGGTATTACGGACTGAGCTGGGTTGCTCAGTGAGGAAATCCTAGTTTAGATTTAGAGATTAAAGCTCCCTGGAAATCATTTCTCCTGGACAGTGTTCCACATTACAGACGTTCCAAATCGACTCAGTAATGCACAGTAGTAGCCTCTGGAATTAATGTCATTTTTTACGATGTGATACTGTTACTGAGAAGCTTGTGACATTCAAATATGTCTAAAGCAAGCTTTGACTCCCTCCCCCCCTTTTTTTTTTGGGGGGGGGGGGKGGTTTATAGAAGAGAATTACAAGAAATGTGTAAGAAAACTTCTGCTCATTTCTTGAACACGTAGACTCTCCCTTCTCCTATATGCTTTCTAGGGACCTGCAGAAGAGAAGATCTGACACAGGCAGAAACTTATTTTCTCTCTGCATCTAAGATTTTCTCTAGAACGTCTTACATTCTCTCTTTTTTTTATTATTATTTTTGTCAATGTTACTTTGCTCCAGAAAGCTTTTTATTAATGTACAACTGTATATACACCCTTCTGAGTTTGCTCACTGAATTTTGTTATAATTGTCACCATGATCTAGGCTGACTGAAAATATTAACAAACTGGATGATTCTGTTCCTGCATATGAGGAGGACAGTAAAGAAGCAGTGATGATCTTAGTGAAGTTGTTTTAGACTTGCCGTAAGACAGAAGGGAGCACAATGGGTCTTTACATATGGCTGAAGAAGGAAATCAATGAAATAACTGGGGTGGGCCAGAGGCTCTGGGGCTTATTGACTCAAGAATTTTGATTGTATCTTATTTTGGGAAAATGGGTTTCGGATTAAGTTGCTGACAAGTTTTGTGCTATATTTAGGGCCATAAATTTACAGCAAAATGGATTCATGCTCTAGAGCAAAGCCCAACTCTGTGTAGCAAAACAGAAGTGCAGAGCAGGATATTCTCAACAACTTCTGGTCAATTTAAAATGAAACTTTATTGCAATAGAGCAGTATGTTAGGAGGAGCACCCTGTCTAAGCCTTGTTCGGTGACTTTCAAAAAGTCAGGCTTCACTTTGATTATATTTTTTTGCATCCTCCAGCATATTTTTTATTATTTTTAATTAGACTTATAACTCCTGAACATAGGGGCTGCTTCTCCTCCTAGTGTGGTGCCTAGTCCAAGAAGGTCTTGGTCTCTGATGGGACCCTTTGGCAATATTATCATATAAAACAGGTGCTTTTACCATACACAAATTGCTTCAACAGCGGCAGTGGACTGTTCTGGGCTGTCATCTTTCCTGAGTACTTCTCTAATGCAGATAGGGAGCAGAATGTGGGTAGGAAATACACCCACGAGCATTAAATTCAGCACTTCTGTTATGCAAAACACCAAATGCACATGAATGGCAGGCTGTGGCTCTCTAGGGGAGCACTGGAACCACCATGGGGCACCACAAGACACACAGTCCAGTTGTATGATAAAACAGCACCCTTCCCTCTCTCTTGAAGCAGTTTGTCTGTATACCCAGCTAACAAAGTTGGGCCGATCAGGTGTAACTAAGCATTAAAAAGAGTGCAAATAAAAAGGGTGAGCAATTCGCATGTGTTATTGAACTCTCCCTGATTTTACACTGCCCAATGTAAAACACACTAATGCATGTCAGATTTTTCACCTGACCACTCGCAGCTGCTTTCTGTGCTTCAGAACCCTCTGTTCCCAAGTCAGCTGGATATGCTATAGCCAGCGAGAAAGGATAGCGGTATCTAACTGAAATACTGCAAACAGCTTTACAATTGATTTTTCCTCTCCATTGTTAGGAACCATCAGATTGCTTAAAAGATCACGCTGAGAGTTGTAACCTTCTCTCCCACTGGGTCTTTGTAAGTTGTTGATTAAATTACTTTTGCAATAGCTTAAAACAAGGAATGACATGAAAATATTTTGTCAAAGGATAACTTTCTCATTCCAGGCATTTTTAACCTCATACTAGTATTGATTTCAGCTGCAACAGGTTCTCTGAGTCACTGTACTTCCTGTTGGCTGTATTCATTACCCACGGATGCAACTGGCAAGCCTGCACTCTGGCCCATGGTGTCTGGTTCCTTACAACAAAGCCAGTATGCTGTGACAGCTAGCAAACAAATGGAGAATAAACCCCCAGTGACTACAGAAGAGAAGTATCTTCACTTGCTATATGTAATGCCATCAGTCACCTATCTGGCAGTTAAATGTTTATTGACCAGCAGCTGGACCTTGTTAAAGACTAAATTATCATTATTATTAGTTACTAGTTACTGAGTGCCAACAATCTGTTCACTGCCATACAGTAAGAAATACATCTTTCACCTCCTCAAGCAGCTCACACGAAACCATGATGAGAGAAAAAAAGTCATAAACAATCATAAACTACTTGCTTAGGTTTAATTCTTCCACAAGAAATCTTTCCCTTGCTTTCCTGGTAGGGTTTTGACTTTGAGCAGATTCCTTAAAAATGCACCAAAAACATGGAAGATGGGTTTATGCAGGTGTTTGTGATGTGCCATCCTGTTTAATTTGCTTCTTAGCAGTGACTGTGATTACTGTATTGTCTAAATATGCATAAGGAGGGATTTCAAACCACAGGGATTTCAAGCACTTATTCTCTCTTGGTACCTAATCCTCCTCTCAGACAGCTACATCATCCAATTAATGCTGGTTCTGACAAGACTTTCAGATTCCTCTGAGAACAAAATATTACTCAGAGGCCATGGGGACATACTCAGGATCGAGACAATCTACGTCCTCTAAATATAGCAGGTAAACTTCTCTGCTTACTCCTCATACCTGAAGCTTTTAGGAAAAACACAGCCAAAACAAATAATTTCTGAAGCAATTTTTCAAATGCAAGACATGCTTGATGTTACTTTTAAGTGTCAGGTTAGTCTTAATATAACATGCTATTAAATATTCAAAAATCACATGACTTTCAAATTCTGTTTGATTGAAGACTATATGAAAGAGAATATATAGAGTATATACAGCTATGAAAAACATTTTTCTATAGATTAACTAATTTAATCACTTCTTCTGCAAAGTAAGTTTGCGCCTGAAACCACTTAAGTGCAGCAGTCAACAAACAGTAAATTCAAAAACTAGCTGCTGGGAATCTTTGTTCCCCCACTCGCTGACTCCATAGGGCCTGTACGCTTATAATAATGAAGTTCATACCTGAGTGAGATGATAAAAATAAGAATGCTGAATGTGGAAAGTGATACTTAGGCCCTTCAAGTGATCTTGAAAATGACAATCCAGTTTGAATAGTCTGGGGGCTAATGGCATGAAGTGAAACATTAAATAAAAACTGCTGTCCAGTCTTTCTAATAGCTACTGTTTAAGCCTTTACTTTCCCTTCATGCTGAACCTGAACACCTCACTGATATGGAGTGCAGTGCATCACACAGGGTATTTGCTGCATTGCCGGATGATCTGTTTGTGTACCTGCTGTTGTACTCTTACACAAAAAACTAGATGAAGAGGCAACAATGCAGCAATAGCTGGCATGTGTCTTTGTGGTACTAGCACTGACTCCATGAAATATTGGTGCAGGAAATGTGAACAAGTGATATTTTACAACTCCTTGTGCAGAAATCATTTTAAATAGTCAAAATTCAGATGGAGTGGATTAGATAATTTTACTAGCAATTCATCTTCAGAGATGCTTATATATACTTGTCCATATCACTGTCTCCTCAGAAGTTTCAAAATCTCTGTGCCTGCCTGCTCAGAACTGCTTTGCATAAAAATAGACGGTAGAAATATAAAATGATTATAGTATAAGTAAAGACTCTACAGACTCCTTTGCTCTAATTTCTGTAAGAGCACTTCCTGTCAATTTATTTCAGTTGTATAGATTTTACTCAAGGCATATATGTGTCACATCTTTGATTTTCAAGAGGATATGCTCTTACTGTACAGCACACTTTTTAATCTCTCACATTCCACTCACATACGTAACACATTGTAAACGAAAATTTAACAATATAGCTACATGTATGAAATATATAGGCCACATTTCTCCAAATCCTCCATGGGGCCAGAAGAGACAGACATAACCTAAATCACAGTTTCAGAGATTTATCTCACATCATAGAAATTCAGGAAATACAGTCGTTGTGCCTAATTTCTACACCATCTTCTCAGGCCATGGAGGAAGTCATATGAACAGCATAGAGAAAGCAAACTTAGATGGCAGGCAGCTCTGGGGTCCTATTTGTAGGTTATTATGAGAATTAAAATAATAAAAAGTCTATGGACCTAGACAATGTTCTTGTCCTAGGTGTTGAGAATGATCATTCAGCAAATAAGACCTCTACATTCTTCCCCCATGACTGTGCAAAGCACTGGAACATTACCTCCTCAGCAGAGGAGTTTGATGTGCAAACTGCAGTTGAAAAATGAGGCACTACTGAAGTTCAGCAATTGCTGTCTTCATTGATTTGGAGGACATATGGAACAGGTGTCCCAAGACTGTTTGTCAGCTTGACATGAGTTTGCAGAATAGCTGTTACTGTGGAAAACCATTCTAAAAGATTCGCAAAATAGCTGGAGAAGAGAAGGCTTCAAGGGGATCAACCAACAGCCTTCCAAAATGTATGAGGAGATTATTGAGCAGATGTAGCCAGGCTCTTCACAATGCTGCACAGCAGGGAGTGAAAATGCCCTAATCATCAAACTGTCAAGGTTATGATCCAAGCTATCCAATAGCCACTGTTAGAGGCTGAATGAGTAGACAAAATCCATCAGATCAAAACATGTAATTTTTTTTTGGTTTTCTGAATGCAGGGACTGAGTTAAGGTGTTCAACTGGCAACATGACATTCTGCACAAAAAAAAGTGGTCACCTCTCTTAAGTGTCATAAACACTGGGCTGTGAAGTACTTTTCACTCACATCTTTTTCTGAGTCAATGAAAATTTAAGCATTCGAGACAAAGTGGAACACCTATGATGAGAAATATTAAAAATATCTGCTATCAAATGTATATAGCCAGGTGACTATAGCTCTTCCTAGAGATCACAGAATTCCAGAACAGTTGAGGTTGGAAAGAACCTCTGGAGATCTAGTCCAACACCACTGCTCAAGCAGGGTCATCTAGAGAACGTTGCACAGGATTGCATCCTGGTGGGTTTTGAAGATCTCCAGAGAGGGAGACTCCACAACCTCTCTGGGCAACATCTTCCAGTGCTCTGTGACTCTCACAGTAAAGAAGTTTTTCCTTATACTCAGGTGGAACTTCCTGTGTTTCAGTTTGTGCCTGCTGCCTCTTGTCCTGTCACTGGATACCACTGAAATGAGCCTGGCCTCATCAACTTGACAATCTCCCTTAAGAAATTTGTATGAGATCCCCTCCCAGTCTTCTCTTCTCCAGGCTAAATAGGCCCAGCCCTCGCAGCTATTCCTCACATCAGAGATGCTCCAGCCCTCTAATCATCTTTGTAGCCCTATGCTGGACTTTCTCCAGTAGCTCTCTTGTACTGGGAAGCCCAGAACTGGACATATTCCAGATGTGGCCTCACTAGGGCTGAGTAGAGCAGCAGGATCACCTCCCTCCACCTGTTGGCAACACTCTTTCTAATGCACCCCAGGATACCTTTGGCCTTCTTGGCTACAAGGGCACATTGCTGGCTTATGGTCACCTTGTTGTCCACCAGGACTCCCAGGTCCTTCTCTGCAGAGCTGCTTTCTAGCAGGTGAGCCCCTAGCTTGTAGTGGTGCATAGGGTTATTTTTCCCTAGGTGCAGGATCCTGCACTTGCCTTTGTTGAACTTCATGAGGATCCTCTTCATTCAATTCTCCACCCTGTCCAGGTCTCTCCGAATGGCAGCACAGCCTTCTGATGTCTCAGCCACTTCTCTCAGTTTTGTATCATCAGCAAACTTACTGAGGAGGTACTCTGTCCCTTCATCCAGGTCATTGATGAAGAAGTTGAACAAGATTGGACCCAGTTCTGATCGCTGGGGGACACCACTAGCTACAGGCCTCCAACTAGACTCTGCACCACTGACCACAACAACCCTCTGAGCTCTGCCTTTCAGCCATGAGTCTTCACGAGTCTTAAAATCTGAAAGGACATGCAATATATCTTTATTTTTTTCAAGAAAAAATGTTTCCATTGATTTATCCTAAGCTATTTATTTGCTTTTTTGTAGATATGAATAGGTATTTTGTTAGGTAATTAATTGAAAAATGGCTTGTCTAAGTGAAATGAAAATAGTATTATTAAAGTAGGCAGAAGTGTCAGGGTAAACATTTTACTGCTTTATTTTTTGGTAAAATGTTAAAATTTAAATTGATCATTTTCAAGTTCTACTCATGGCTTATCTAGTCTGTCCCTGTCACTTTGGACATCAATACATAACACAGAACAAATGTACTAGAAGCATTATCACTGCATAACGCAATGTTGCACCGGATTAATGTATACTTTGTATAGGAATAATTAACTCAGTTAATGAATTAGCACTACTGCTTCAAACACTGCTGTGGAGATATACTGCTATGTTTAGGAGGAGCAATTAGTAGCGACTTAGTCCATTTAATAGAAAATGCTAATTATAGGTATGCCCATAAATTTATCCGAAAAACTGTTCTTGTGAATGTATGACTTGTAGCTGTGTCCTAGCAAGACATTCTGCAGCTTTGTATTGGTTTTGCAGACTTTTCTCCTGTACTGGTTATGACCTTTTTTCTGAACATCCATTTTCTTAGAATATTCATTAATGGGTTTCAGATTTTGCATGTTTGTTCTGTGAAGTTACACGAAGTTATTTACAAGATGTTTTCACATACAGCTGCTAGTTCCAGTGAGGGCGGTGTAAATTAATAAAATCAAAACTTATCTGTGAGTATCTGAGCTCATATAAGCTAGTTTCTATGTTTCTGTTTCCTATGTACAAAGTAGAGATACCATCTCCTCAACTTACAGACACCCTATGAAAATATATTATCTAATGATTTTGAAGGCTTCAGATGGATATCATAGGCACAAGAGAGGACCTATTTTCTGATATGAGGAAATTAGTAACTCTACACTTGAAGTGAGAGTTTGGATAGCATTCAAGAAATTAGGCCTGGAGTGAGGACTTGAATTTCAGTCTGATTTTATAAACTGCCGTTATATTTTGAAGGCATTTTCTCTGTATAGTGCCATGACCAATTGCATTTTCCCCTCTGATATTGAACGAAGGCTGCAACAAATTCCTCCTGAAGTGGGAGAGCCACTATTCACACTAAGTAATTCATTAATTTTGCCCTAGCTGGACAAGGGAGACTAACAACCAAAGCACCTTTCATTTGCTAGTGAATCTTGGAAATGCAGAGCACTGTATGCCACATAGGATTGGAAAATTGAAGAATTCCCAATAGCAGAACAGCAAGAAAAGAGCTATTAAAATCAACGGATACAAATACTTACTACAAAAAGGTATAGGGCTTCTACATGATTTTGGAATCTCAGAATGATCCTAGCTGAATCTGAGAGTTTCCAGGAAAAAGGAGGAAATTGTAACAAAGTCCGGTGATGGTGCTTATTCTGTGCAGAGATTCTCACAGCTCTGCATAACTTTTATACTTTGACTGTGAATCAGATTTGTATGGTTTAGAAACGTTTTTGCAAATCGTCCCGTGCTTTAAATGTCACAAAGTCCTTGGAATGCTAAAAATAAACTGTGACCCCTTGACTGGTGGAAGTGGAGTGGTGGAATTAGGCAGCTGGGATGTTTAGGAAAAGACATCGTGACTGCAGCAAGTTCTGAGGCTAGGGCAGTTGTAACTTGGGATCTCAGGCCCCCAGGACTGCCAGAATGCACCTGAATTTCTGAAAGACAAGGCTTACTGAGTATCATCTACACAACATCATCCAGAGATACCTAAACTAACTTAGATGTCAGACTAGGTTAGCATAGTGCTCTGCCCAAGCTAACAGTAAACTAATCAACTCAGTACAATGGTGAATATCATAAATGAGGTTACATAGATCCTTCCATGTTTTCTTGTAAAACAACTTCACAAGTTCCATTTAAATTATACACAATAGACTTTGTCAAAATAAAAATAAGATCCTAAAATTAGGAAATGACAAGTTAATGGTTGCCTGTGTACCTTAATTCTTTTTCATTCTACATTTTCATCATTTTACTCTCTATAATCATAGGTTCACATGTAATTATTATACAGCATTGATAGCACTCAATGAAAGAAACTGCTTGTGCAGCTGTTTAACGTTTCAATCCAGTTGTCAGAGCACTGGCATAGTTCTCCCTCATGACAGAGGAAAGGATTATGATTTGGGTGCAGTGTGATTCTGAGATACAGAATTGTAAAATGTTTAAAATCATCATAATCATAAACACGTCCCAATAACAACTCAAGGGGTATGTCTGCTTGACAGAGTTCAGTACCAAGCAAAGACATATTGAACAAGCCACTCGAGGTACCAGTGTCGGTACTGCCACATATAATGCAATGCTTTGCCCATACTAATTAATGTTGCTAAGGAGCAAGGTTGCCAGTTTAACTGTGGATAAGTGATCCAGTTTGGTAAAATTTCTTTTGGATAAAATCTACTGGAAGAAGGTAATGGTTACTGGAATTACATCACAGGGCAACAAATCTGTATTTCTGGTTCTGTAGAATTCTTTCTGGAAGTATTCAGAGAGAACTTGTACGTGCAAGTTCCTTAAATACTTCAGAGTTATGTGGCTGCACTCAATGCCTTTGTAATGCATGGACTTAGCACTTTTAGGCCCTGGCCCTTACAGTAACAGTCAGCTGCTATAACATGACAGACAGTTGCCAAAGCACAGTGTTTCTGAGCACGAACTATCAAACTTGCTGTGCACGCACGTGAAGTATAGTTCTCAACAGACATGTACTTGTGCTCATGGTCTGTGAAAACTGGTGCTTCCAGAAGCATAACTGCAGCCTTGGTTAGTGTTACATTTGTGCAAATAAGGAAAAGCATCTAGGGTACACCATTTGGACTTCTGCCTAGAGATTAGACTTAGAATTCTGCCTTATCCATGCTTCTGCTTGTATGGCTCACTATAAATCTCTTTTAAAGAATACACGTTTCTTCATATAAGGTCTGCGTTTCCCTATGTTTGGGGAAGGGAGGGTGAAAGAGGAATGGATTATTTTTTTCAGTATTCAAAGACAGTGGGAATGGCAGAGATAACAGGTTCCTTTCCTGTGGTTGATACTGTTCTATTCATAGTTCTTTTACCAGGAATGATCTATCTTAAGACTCTGATAGATACACCAATGGATCAAAGCTGAATTGGGTACTATCTCCATCTCTGTAATCAACGTTGTTTTCTTTGATGAGGGGAAGACTTAGCTGCTTCTGAAGCAGCTTCTGAACTGTTGAAATATTTCAACCCAGAATAAAAAGCTAAACTAAGGCCAATTTCAGTTGACTGTAATATGCTAAGCTGAAAACCATAGCAATTCAGGAGCAGCTAAGGAAGGACTTTCAGAGGGATGTTAAGGAGGAGATTAAATGGCAATACCTCCTTCAGCTGAATATACTTAATTTACTATTGTACGTGAATCAGAGACCTTAGATGACTAAGTTTATCCATTGAAATTTGTAATCCTGTTATTTCTCTCCCTTTCTAATGGGTAACTTTTGTTTTCCAGCTTCCTGTAAAATGACATTTTCCTGCCTTCTTTACATGTGATTTTCTATCCTAAATGTAACTTTCTATACTTTGTGATACCCTGAGGGAAATACTATGACCAGGAGAAACAAGTGATTAGGTGATGCTGCAGCTTGATTGTTATCAGCTTTTCTTTGACTTTGCTTAGGAAAGCTATTGCTATGCTGCAAGATGTTAATGGCTGCCATAAAATTTGTCTTTGATCTTCAGAAATTCCAGGCCTCATTAATCCCCTGGTTATGGTGGGCACCCTCCATTCAGTCTAAACAAGAAGAAGCAACTAAGCTCTTGTATGAAGTAAAATTGCTAATGTAATAGAAGCCACCTCCCAGGCAGCTATCTTACAAAGGAAAGCTGAAGTAAGAACTACTTTGTGGAGCATAAAGAGCTTTCCTGGGAAATTGTTATATATTAATTGGCTGAGACATCAACTGATAGGAGCTATATGTGTGTAAAAGTAATCAAAAAGCTGGGAAAAAACAAATAGGCAATGTGGGTGGCCCAGGAAGAAAGCCAAGAGAAAAAGCTTCTGTTGAGAGGAGTACCAACTGAAAAAGCAGAATTGGATTTCTGAGCATGGAAATAACCTTCTGTTGTTTGTTCCAGCTACGTTCAGGGAAACAGGACTTTATGTACATTCTTTGCAAATACACAGGAGTTCAGAAGAAAAACAGCTGGCCAAAATCAACAGTTTCTTCTACTAAGAGAAGCAACATGTCAAGATATGAAATGGTGGCTAGACATTTGGGATAAATGAGACAACAGTTGATTAAAATCGGAGGTATTTAATAAAGCTGTTTGCTGATATTGTAGACTTTTTCAAACTTGAGGAGGTCAGTTCATACATGTGACTAGACTAGTGAGGCTCAGGGAGTGGAGGCAGTTATGGTGCTAGCTAATGTGGAACTTGGATCATTTTTCCTTTTTTACCATAACCCACTACAGCATAAATCTGGCAGCTGACTGAATGATCCTCTTGATTGTACAGGTTAATGACCCAAATTCTGTTACACTGGGTGAATTTCTGCTTAGCTCTCACAATCCTTGTGAAGATAGCTCCAGCTTTTATGGCCATATATGGTTAAGTAAGATTAGAAAACCATGAATCTGGACTGAGTTGAGCCTGAGGCTAGATAAAGGTGTTTCAGGTTGCTGAGCTTGTTTGGTCATTGTCAGAGTTCTTCTCAACGCAAGACACTGTTTTAAAGAAGATGTTTGTGTCATGCAATGGGAGGTGGGTCACCTGATGTTTCTATTCAGCTGCATATAAAGATATTGTCAAAGCTTTAAAAAGTTTATTTCTACTCTGATGCCTGTCAATGTGAGGCTTTTTTCTAAACTGGATGTTAATTTTGTGACCTATGAAATTTAAGTTTAGAGCTGTATAGTCACTTTCCTATAATTTACTTCTAGAGATGATTAAAATTTGTGACTCAAATTTTATAAATTACTTATTTTACTATATGCCAAATGGCTTTGGAACTGACTTTTTCTACAAATATTCTCACTATCTGTAGATTCTCTTACTTTTTTTTTCTCATTTATCTATCAGCTCAGCCTCAGATCAATTAGTTTATGAAAGAGTATCTGACATCTTTGTTAGCTGGTATCATGAGAGTTTCCTTTCCTTTGGAACTACTACATGTACTCAACTTCCAAAGCCTGAAGAAAAAAAGAAACTCAGCAAAAAACTTTCAAGCTTCTGTTGCCCCGTGGAGCCAAAACTCATAGTGGGCCTTCACACATGTTTCCATCGGAAAGAGAAATTGCTGATATAGGCCAGATACTTTGAGATATCTGACTCAGCAACACAATAGATTTGCATCTTCCTGGACTTAAAATCAGTTATCTCTGAAATATATTTGTATTTATCAGTTACAAGAAAATCTTTTGAAAATGTTGCTGCTATGAGATCAGAATCAAAATTATATTTTTTGGTTGAGTATGAGTCCCACATTTAGAAAAAGTCATGCTGGTTATCAATTTTTTAGCTACTTGATCCTGGGCTCTTTTGTCACTCTCGATTTTGTGTTAGTGTACCTCATGTCTTCTGAATTCCTAGCCAAAGCATATGAAAAATAGAAACACATGGATTGTCTTTAATTCTCTCCCATTATATAAATTGGCAGAAAAAGTAAGGCCTGAATGAAAACAGAAACTGTACTATATCTGTCTCTTCCACCTTACTCTGGGTCAGTAAACATATAGTGCTATATAATTTGTAAGGAGAGTTTGCTCTTTATAGCCCTTTTGCTACATATTCAGTAAAGGAATAGCTTGCCTATTTAGTACTGTCTGAACTTTTCAGAAGTGCAAACTCTGTTCTCAAAATTCATAACAGAATGAATTTTATTTTGCCTAATTTTATTCCTAGAGTTTGAGATTACTTTTAAAACAGAAGACAGAAAAAAGGACATATATAATATACCAACGCCTTAAGCAAAAATAGCCCAGCCATCTAAGCTGACCTGCTGTTTGAAAATCTCCTAAGTAACTCCAATCCCTCTCTTCATCATTCTCTCATTCCTGAAATAATAAAAGTGGAGTTAGAACAGCAAACACCTGGCATGTTGGTCACGCAGCATGACTTTACATTATAATCATCTCATCAAGGAGCTGAAAATAGCATTGTGCTGCAGTGTTCAAGCAGTACTGCTTCAGGAAGGAAGACAATAACCAGCATTTGGCAGCAGCCTACACGCTAACTATGAACGATACATAAGTATTCCACAAATTGTATATCTCATCTAATCTTAAAAACATTCACTCTGCATTCCCTGGCAAATGTATCACAGAGGCCCACACAGTTCTTCTTGTCTCGGAGTAAAAGGTAGTGGGCATCCATCACACAGCACACAACAATAAAACAGTCTTCCATACAGCAACAGTCACTCCAGCTTTCAGCAAAATAGTGCATAAAATTAAATTAATTCTAGAGTGCTCAGCATGCCAGATAAATTGCAGGAAATAATGGCACAAAAAGGCTTTGTTTGAATAAATTAAGGTGAATCATGAGATTAGTAAGAAAGAAAGAAACTAAGGGCTTCAGGAAATGAAAGAAAATCTGCCCTAAGGACATGAACAAGCCATGAGAACCAATGAGATGAAGCGGTGCGAATTAAAGAGAAATATGAGGTTGCAGTAGGCAGGCACAGAGCAGAAACAGGTGATGGGAAAAGAGCAGTAGCTGTTGGGAGTCACCATGTGAATAGGCATGGAAGATGCTAATGAATCTATTCAGATGGCCTATTTTAGACATTGTTCTTAATATATGTGCCCCACGGCTCAGTAGGATCTTTCAGAACACTAAAGCATATATCTTTGCTTGCTCTGCAATCCAACGACCAGACAAGTACCACAAATAGGTGACACAGAAGAGGATGAATATGAGTAAATCAGTAAAAACACATCACACAACAGCATCTGTATTGTTTACTAGGACTTAAGTTCCTTTTCTGTGTGGGTTTTGGACAGCTGAGCTCTTTACTGAGAGTAGGTATCTGGCCACACAAATGCAACTGCCAGAGGAGCTGGCAATGTGAGTGTCCCTGGCACTGTCACCTCTCCTGTCTTTCACAGTGCTGTGGTTACATCAGGTCTGAGGTTTAGGAGATACTCTGGATTCTGTGCCCTACATTTCATGATATGTGATTATTAGACTAAGCAGCGTTCCAAGAATAAAAGATTTAGGGCAGAAATTTGAACAGAGTATAAAAGAGATTGGTATGAAAAAGTGTCTCAGATGATCTGGACCCAAGGCCATGCCATACACATGCCATGCAGGATTTAATTACTGGCCTCACAAGCAATTCGTTTTTGCATTCTGAGGGAATATAGGGATTAAAAGAGGGTAGGAAATAGGCATTATTTTTCAAAAATGGATGTCATCGTGACAATGAAATTTGTTATGAGTTTCTTGAAAAAAGTGTACAAACTTTGAAACTAGTCAGTCTGTTTTGAAGAAATAGTATTTTCATGTTCAGTCATTCATTCCTATGCACAGCTAACAATTCATCCCTGCACAAAAGGTGCTTGTACATTTTGGGGTTTTGGGGAACTACACCTTTCATTACAAGCATTTTATTATCACATTACATCAGTGCAGTCCTCTGGGTTATATTCTGTACAAATGCATAGGAAGTTAGAAGTCCCTGTCTGGAGGAGCATGTTTCCAAGATTAACAAAAGGAGGAGAAAGAAGCACAGCAGCTTGCCATATTATTAGCAATAACAGTATGTAGTATTTTCTTCTGCTGAAAAACTGCAGATGAGCAAAGATGTGCAGAGCAGTAATTAAGGAAGAGGGCAGGACAGTCATACAAAACAGTCTGGACTCTGTAGTAAATAGGTTGCTGTTAAACAAAATATCTACTAGTACAGCTAAAGCAAAATTACCTATGCAAAAATAAGAAAAACAAATGAAATAAAAGCTTTTTTTCAGACATTTTGACACTGTTTAGAAACATGCTTCTGTTCTCTGTAAAGAGTGTTGGTATCATAGTAAGTAATCAGTGAATTTTAATTGTGATATTGTGGAGCTCGATGGTAGATGAAGAAATAGAAAAACTGTAAATAGGAGAAGGCAGATGCTTTTTATTGCTTTGGGATGGGTGAGGCAGAACTGTGCAGATTTAGAGAACTTAGTTTATTAAAAGCAAGGCGACAGATTATTTAATTACAGAGCATAAGTGTCAAAAGTAAGAAGAAAATGATGGTTACTGCAGGGTTTTTTATTCTAGCAGACAAGAAACTAGGAACAAAAGCTAAAACCAGGTAATGTTAGATTAGAAATAATAGGTTCTTTCTCCAGCAATGAAGGTGGTCTTCTTCTGAAAAATATTTCAAAAGGAAAAATTAACATATATATATATTTTAATGTCCTCAGATTAGCATTTGAACTGGGCCTGACACTGAAACAATTGGCTAAATGTTAAGATTTGTGAAACAAGTATTTTCTTTTCTGGTCATCAGAAGTTTTGCATTCATTGCAAGTGATGCTTTCAAGCACAGTTTGTACACAAAAATTTATTTTATTTTGTAACACTGTTTGCTTGGCTGAGTTTTGAACAGTCTGCTAGGTGGTAAGTATAAGTGTAGGGCCCAGTCTGTACTTTTAATTCAACAGGTATAATTTGGTCTAATCTATAGTGTTTTCTTTTACTTAGACTGACAAGATTAATTTTCACTTGTTTGTTGTGACAGGGCACTAACAGAAATTAAAAGATGGTGAGCATTTCTAAAAAATGAAAGATTAAGGAAAGTTTTGTTAATGTGTAACTTTTTCCCAAGAGATTTCTCAAGGTGAAAAAGTAAAATCTGACTGCTATTTTGCTGTGAGATATTCTAGTGTCTCATACACTCTGATTTTTAAGTCCTTGAAGAGGCAATATTAGATAGAGAAGGACATGAAAAATATATCAAATTAAGACATTTAGAAAGAGGTGAGGGAGAGAGCAACGTATAATGAAGCAGATTACAATTTGCCTGTTTGAATTCTGTGTAATGCTCAGCCTTATTTTTCCCGAGTAGAAGTCAAGAATTTTTAAAAAATAATTATGTTTTAGCACATTGTATATGCTGGAACAAGAGAAAAAGAGAGACTGCCTGTAACTCATGTATACATGACTGCTTATAATGTTGCTGATTTTAGCCTCTTTAGTTGCATTCTGACCAATCTGTCATTTCTGCTGATTATATTTGCTAGAATAATATAAATTGACTAAAAACAGCTCTGGTATATTCTAGAATATTAAGGTATAAACACACTGGAGAGTAGCTACCTGAATCGGAGTGGTTAAACAATCCTGGCTAAAACTAAGTCATTTAAGATTGGTCATACCTGTCTGTGCATCTGGAATACAAGCTGAACATTCACTTACAGCTATTTGTTTTGACTCTTTCTGGGGACTAGAACTATAAATGCATCGGTTTATAAATGGCTGGTAGGGCAAAAAACGTGTGTTGTGCTTCATGCCCTTCCAAGCTTCTGGTCTATTTTTCCCAGATTACGTAGTCCATGGCTTCAGAACAACAGCCAAATAAGATTTGATGCTCTTCTCTGTGGGATATTGCTCTATGATTCGATAATGAATAGAGGAAACTTCTACTTGATTTTTTAGCTTACTGCAAATTCTTTTTGGATAGCATCACACACATACACGTGCCTGTGCACACACACAAATACTAGTATGACTGGTGCCATCTTTAGTAATTCTGAGAGAGAAAGATTGAAAAGTCAAGCAAATTGATTTACTGTTTCATTCCTAAGAGCTAGTGTCTTCTGCTTAGAGCTGGAGCCAACTGGTAGTAATAAAGCTCCTGTTGTCACTCTCTATACAGACAACCTAAGTCTGTCAACAATGATATTTAGCATTTGTATAATGCTGTACTGGCATTAGCTAATTAATTCGTACAATACCACTGGGAGATGAATCACCAAACACCTTTAGAAAGACCTTCATTTTAATACCCCTGGCAATATTGTATACTGAAATGCAGAGATTACTGGTATTCATCTCAAACAGAAGCTTGAAGTTGTTGCTGTTACCATATTATGTTTTTTCAAAACAAAAATAAGAAACTGGGTAAAAAATTCTCAGAAGCTTAGTAATCAGAGAGAGAGGCTTAAGTTATTAATTCCAATCCAGTTCATAACAGTAGCAAATGAAAATTAATTCCACCTGATAGCTGTTTAATTTCAAATCAAGTCTCAAGGCATAGGCACTAGTGTCAAATGAAAATCCACCCATTCACATGCTGTAAGTTAGCATAGCCTTTAGATTGTTAATATGGAGACAAAAGCACTGAAAACTAAATGTTTTCTCACCCTGACAGCTGGTCCTTCCAGTGAAGACTGAAGGATGACATTATTCTGCCAGAGCAGAGTAACATCACTTGCCAGAGCAAACTCTGCTGGAATATGAGTGGGAAGTTATTTTTCACCACTTAGAAAGCACATTTTTTAGGGTGGAAATCGGTTTATGTCTGTGAGAATTCACAAATTTCTTCACCTGTAGTAGGCAAGGACATAGTACTACCCAGTGAGGTAAATGAGCCAAACCTATCTTCAGATCACTCAGGCCACTTCAGGGGAATCACTTGAACTGTGCACGTTACAGAAAATGCCACTGAGAGTGACATATATCAGCATCAATTTAGTTGCCTCTCATGGGCTCCTGACAGAAAGAAGAGCGGGCCCAACTAAAGAGTAAGAGTGTATATTACAGAAAGTATTATCCAAAACATGATACTAGAATATACTAGATGTGTTCATGCAATCTTATCAAAGGGCTTATGTGATTTATAGGGGCTTGCATTTATAGGCTGTACTAGGCAGCAACACCTTCCTTATACACATTAATTTGCATCAGAGAAAACTAACAGTGATGGTGACTAACTGGGAAAATGTGTCCGTATTATCTATGAACACAGTGTGTGAATGGGTTTCCTTGTTGAAATGTGTCACCACCAGCTGAAATGTAGTTAATGGTATTAGTAAAGGAGTTACCAAGAACTGGGAGGGACAGCGGAAGCACGGATACAAGCACATATAGGTTCACCAGTGGGGAGTCACTCTGTGGCTCTTTCTGTTCAAGACAGAATTAAAGACTGTTTAAAGCTAAGCCTAAACTCAAAGCAGACCTAAAACCTCAGAGAACCTTGATTGCCAGTCAGACTAATGAACTGGAGTAGGGTACATCACTGGAAAAGATAAGGACTAGGACAGTTTTCTGAGACAGGACAGGATACAAACAGTAAGGACCAACTCACAGTGACAGAATAAACTGGATCCCCCTATAGCTGCAGGTAGAAATATTAAGGTTAGATGAGGAAATGTGTCTGTAGTACTGTTGTATTTGGTACCTTGACTTTGTATGTGCTCTATTTTTGAGTGGAAGAATAAATGAGAGATGATGCTTCTGAGTTGCTTTATTTCCTTGCTGTCACTGACTCTCATAAAGAAACCTTTGGCAAGTCCATCCCTAACTGGCCTTGCTGCAGTTATTATGAACTAATCTGAAAATGGGGATACTGCAAAATTTCAGACCAGCAAAGCAAAGGGTTTGTTTTATGACCTGGGGAGAACTTATCCCAAGAAGCACCAAAAATCTGGTAATTGTGAAAGTTAGGACCACCAGATCACTGAGAGAAGCAGCAACTGATTATGTACCCTTATATCGAACTGCTTTACAGTTGTAATAGCTGTTGAATATGCCAGCTATAAGCATCAAGAGCAGTGGCTGGTATATGTGATACCCTTTCATAAATCACCATAGGATGTGAACTGGAAATAAAATGAAATCATTTTGAATACTAAGAAAACATAAGAAACACATATCCTCAGGAAAATGCCTAAGTATGGAAAAGGATTTACCTCTTTGCAAAAAAACACCTGAAGAAAACAAGCAAATAGAAATCTAACTAAATAAACAGTAATTCCTAAAAGGTGTCTTTGAGCTAACAGGACAAAAAATAAAATCCTGTAAGATTCCAGAACATAAAACCCCTTACGGTAAGTTCAAGGAAAAAAAAAGACAGCCCTTAGTCTCCGGAAAAGAGGCCAGCAATTGCTGCAGATGACTCTTTGGAGGAGCCCTTAAATGATTCTAAACTGCTCTCTCATTGGTAGCTATATGGTTTTCACAGCAGCCCTTTTCACTGATTAGGAAACCAGGAGACAATAGTAACAGTCTGTTTAATATAGAATGATGGATATTTTTGTTAGTCTAACCCAGTAATATCTACATATTGTTTCATCTAGTATTCTACATATTGTCTACATATGGTTTTTTAGAAAAGGTGGGATATACCTCGGACTCTTCTTGTGGAGAAGGCTGCTGAGAGTTAATCGCCTCCCTGTCGGTGAGGACTGTTGTTAGGCTCCTTCACTGCCATTCCCCAGCCCCGCTCCTTGTGGGGCACAGCGTGGGCATGTGGGTAGCTCCAGGGGGCTGACGGGGCACCATGAGCCCTGGCAGTGCAGCCTCAGAGCACATCTCGCTGGCAACCAATGATTGCATGCATTAAACACAATGCTTCACCCAGTGCTATTTCAAGTGGAGTCAGGCGTGTTATATAAAGTGAAAAGTTGGATAAAAAAAAGTGTCATTGAGCTATAAATGAATGAATTCTCTTTTTATGTTCACCCAGAGTGTCTCACTTCCCTGCTTGTATGTACTTTCTAGCTTGCTAAGTACTGCCAACTGCTTCTGCTTCGAAACAAAGAATCCTTCTGCTATCTGTCCAATCCATATATGAAACCCACAAACCCATAACTTCTCCTGTGATTACTGTGATTACAAATGAAGAAAAAGAAGGTTCTTTTTCGAAGAGAATGATCCATCATTTTTGTGTCAGCTAAACAAGGTGCTATTTCTACTACATTTTGTACTTGTATTTCTACTGTAGGCCATTGATTTTTACAGAGCAAAAATGAAATTTGTAAATAAGTTACTCAAAAAAATTCATTGCTCATGTTCCTGAATAATTCACCTTAAATTCAAGGCATTGTATTGGTAATCACATACCCACAAAATATTTTGTTGAATTATTTTTACATTTACATTTACTGCAGTGACTACTGAATGCAAAATATATCACAAGTACCTACCCTAAAAAAATCCCAAAGTTTTACAGTAACTAGATAAAATATAGCGTACATATTGTAACATCCTTAGATTTCACAGATAATACCAACACATATTTGCATTTCCTAAAATATTGATAACAATACCAACATGTATTTGCACTTCCTAAAATACTGATATCTAATATATATATGTTTTTATATATGTAACATTTGCTTAGTTCTTTTAATATATGTATCACTATTTCTATATTTTGAATAATCATGATAAAGACATTAATGTTGCAATTAATATTTTTCTGGACTGTCACAGATACATTTTGGTCTGTGTGAAGTGACAGTACATATTAGAGATGCATGTCAACATGTAACAGAATAACGAAATACAGTATGCAAGTAATTCATATCTGTTCTTTTCACCACAGAGCTCTAACTTATTTCCAAACATCTTTAGAGTGTTAACTCGCATAATGTCATTCTGTGGCAGAGATTTAATGTATGTGATTATGTGTTTAATGCATGCAATTTTTGAAAAATATTCTTCATATATCCAATAATCTTCTTCAGCTGAATTCAGGGTTTAATTGTTCTCTATACTAGCATTAAAATACATTCAGGAAATTCTTTAGTGAGTGTACCTTTGCAAACCATTTTTCAGCCAAACTCCTCAGGTTTCACTTGCATAACTACAGAGGCAGCCAGGAAGTCTACACACTCAGGGTAAGCATATGATTTTATTACCAGACCTCATTTAAATCTGCAGTTTTTAATAGAGTATAAACAAGCAGGTGTACACTCTATTATTTTGGTGAACAACTATTCTGGAGAACAATTCCACAATCATTCCAATCTCTACAAACCCACTTCAAAATTCTTTGAAACTACACCTTCTTACTCCTGGTAAGCAAAAGATGCCCCGGGGAGAGAATATCAACTGGTATTATTTGCTACTTCTTTGACTGCAAGAGTGTAGTATTATTGTGTGTATTTTGACAAATGAGTCTTCATTATGTATTTATTTTTATTTTCTAAAGTCTCAAAGATAACCTTACTGACTTAGTATTTTCCTTCTTCAGCTACAAACAGCAAAAGATTTATATTTCATCACTTTTTTTCAATGAACAATGCCAACTTCTCTCTTATAGAGCCAGCAGTGTATGCCAACTCACGGCTCAGCACAGGAGGAAGCCAGCGGGCTGGGATGGATGCATCATTAACTCAATATGTGGACTGTTTGTTCAGTGAACTCAAACAAAACCAGGAAGTATGATCAAGAGAAAGGTTTTAACGATGTTTGCTTTATTATAGCTATGAAGCCTGTTTGTTGTGTCTTCCTCATCATTTACTCAAATTGCTAAGTCATTTTCAATATCTTCATGTAACTAGCATGAATGAAGCTGGCTAGAAATCTTTGCTGTTCAACGTTCATTCATTAAAAGCTATCATCAACTGTGGTCAGCTGTAAAAGATATGCTTAAAATTTATACCCTACATACAAAATAAAGGATAAATTACATGCCCTAGAAAAGACTCATTTACATTTATGTCAGTTGTGTAATTTAGTAGCTGCTGCACCTGACACTCTACCTTGTTACAACAGAACAGGGTTTTAGTTTAATTTAACCAGTCAAATGAAGCAGAGAATCATTTTATTGTGTCTCACTAAGGTCCTGATACAAACTGTTCTAAATATTGCTGCAGTCCCATTGGCTTCAACAGAGCTATTCCTATAGAGCAGCTGAGTGAATATATAACTAGTCTTTCTCAAAATTTTAAGAAATTTTAAATTATTTGCTGATAGCCTTCCTTAACCATGCTTTAAAGAAGAAAACATGCCATATAAGAATGTTTGTGCAAAAGTGGTGTCAGGTTGATCAGAATCAAAAAATAACTGTTTAGTTCTTTGCTTCATTCCTCCGCCTCCACTCCTACATGTTCAGGACTATGTAGTACCTAATTCTTTAGCTTCACATAATTTTTTCTAATATCTCCTCTGATAAACTGCAAGATGTAAGATAAAAAGTCAAAACCTTTGAAACTTTATGGTAGGCAGGAAATGAAGTTCCCAGGGTTATCAAAGCTCTTCCAGACACTGAAGCAAACAAAATATTCTCAACTATTTCTTTTCTTGCTTTGTCATTTTATCAAGCTGATGCTCTTCAGAATATTTCCTTCTCCCTCTCTCCCTCTCTTCCTTAAATTTCCTGACAAGTAACTGCACAAAGAAACCTAAGCAATGTTGACAGCGCCTGTAAAGGTCAGAGTAGGTAGGGTAGTGTGGATGTCAGAACAAAGCCTGTTGCTTTGCCAAATGCCTTGTATGGCATGTACTGTTGCTGAGGTCTGGTGAGATGGCCCAGCTATCACTCATGGTGATGAGTGTTATCCAGGAGAGTCACTGTGTCACCCATGCAGTATGTCTGGCTAGATATCCCTTCTTCACAGGAAAATTCAGTATGTTGCATCTGAACTCGTTACTCTGGTGCAACTGGTGCTGCTTTCCTTAGGGGAGAAAGAGGACAGCATAGGCAATGAGACCATAGACAGGTGTCCCAAGTGGAATCTTTAAAACTTCCCCCCAACTCCTCCCACCAGGAAGAAATTCAGCAGACAAGGCATGGGCATGGAAGGATGACTGATGGAGCAGCTTGTTGAGAAGAAAATAATCATTAAAAGGGAAAACTAACCTACTGTTGGAAGCAATAGAGGAGAAAACAAAAGGAAAGGCAGATAATTTAAAACTGTAGAGCCTTAATCTAGACTTAGATAAGTCATAAAATTATATATGTATTTATACTCTATATATATCTATGTGCCCTAATCCAAAGGTGTATAGCTAAATAAAAACTAGACTAATACATGGTCTTTTTTTTTAAAGCGGGAGGGAATCCCCCTTGAGAATTTCCATCTTTATTTTGATGATGATTTAGATTATTTTCCCCTCTGTTATCTGTTTGTCCTTAGCTATGGTATTACCAAAGAAAATGTTCAGAACAATAAAAGCAAATACAAGTTTTTTAACAGAATGAAGTTAGTTGACCTGTTGCAGGTAAGTGCAACAGTTGTATAGTTAAGTGGAGTGCTTTTGTCTTGATAATCATTTTCTAAGCGACCAGGTACACATAGCTGGGGGGTGGCACAAGAGATGCTTGCAGTCAGGAGTACAGAAGAAATGAATATAATATTGCCATTCACAACTTTGAAAAATGTTAATTGGTACTGAAAGGGAGGAAAAAATCTATTTTTGGAAGAAGGCTCAGTGCAACATAGTCTGAAAAGTTCTGCAGTTGCTGTAGGGGTAGCAACTAGATCTACATTCAACACTGGAACACTTAATCATCATTTTAGATTTCTAGGTCCAAAAAATACATTCTGAACAACCTCATTCAGCTGTTATCTGCTCCTAGCAGATAAGCTTGAAGAAGCTTATTTGTCAGTGAAGTTACCCAGATGCTTGCAGGTGTTCTGCTTCTGGGCATGTTATGCAGTACATGACATCCAGAGTGTGTTCAGAGGCCAGATACTCACCAGAAGGAGAAAAGATTTGGATTCCAGTTCCTTTATCAGTGGAATAGATAATCTTTGTAGGAAATGCAGTAGGAAATGAAATACATATGGTTTTGTACCCTTAATAATCAGTCAAGTAAGGACTGGCACTCAGATCTTCTTTTGTTGCAGGTGAGTGCCAAAGACTACAGTGTCAGGCTGACCCTTACTCATACTGTATGATCCATGGAATAATTTGTTTTTCCATGCAATCCAAAGCAATTTCAGCAGGAGGAACTGTGATTACTCATATACATACATACACACACAGAGTTCAGAATGTATTCTGATTTAAACAGCTTAAACATATGGGAGATGTGAATTCAAATTACGTTAGGCAGAAGAGGGAAATGAACACAGAACTCCCACAATAACAATACAAGTACTCTAACAAATGAGCTCTATGATAAAAATCCTCTGACCTTCAAAAGAAAAAAAAAAAGTCCTACTCAGTATGCGAAAGTAAGGGCTTCAACATCTAGCTCAGGATGGACTGCATCTGTGAAACAAGAAGTGGTATCTTCCAGTCCAGAATGAAGGCATATATTATCTCAGAGCACATGGTGCAATTTAAGCTTTTTGTGCTCAGTGTTTCCCACTGCAGTAAGTGGTTTCACAGTCAGAGTGCTGATTACTGCAGAGCCCATTCTTAAGCACACTCTGCATGGAGAATGTCATGAACTCATATTTGACTAGTGTAATTCTGCTGCAATTCTTACTAAATGTAAAAGGTGAGCTTGAAATAGAAAAGGATTAAGTTTTCAGTAGACCTCAGAGCATTCTGGATAGTTGTCATACAACTGGACTATTATTGAAACATAAGATATCCTACTGTCTGTGGTTATGTGTGCACATATAACAATGAGTATCACCACGGCCTATTTGACAATTGTATAGCCCAGCTTCTTGAACAAAAAGTTAGGTTTTGCAAAGGACTGTTTCTAAATGCAAATCTAGATGGTAACACTACACTCAGCACGGCTATGGATGGACCTGCATTTCATTGACAGATTTTTTCACCAGAATAAAATACCAAATTCAGAGTAAAATTTAATTTGGAGGGCTTTGTTCCTATGAAAACCTCTTCAAAAGAGATTAGGAAAGTCTGCAAAGGTGGAGCTATCTTTGATTATTTTGTTTTGTGCATCTGACCCTTTAATTAATGAATTCTGGTGTGATTATTGTACTTTCTAGCAGATTAAATTTATCCAGCCATGGGCCTGCTTCTGTATAATTTCAACTTTAGAACATTTGAGAAGTATTACTTATTTCTGACTCTTCTTTCTCCCTGCTTAAGCAAGAAGCTCACAGTGTAAGATTCTCCTTACTATGCTCTGAAGACCTTTCACATTCTCCTACCACTACCCTTTAGAAATTTCCTCTGAAGACCTATGTCATGGCTGAAAATTAGAATATTGTTGAGGTTGTATCTTTTATTAGATCAAGTGATACAGTGGAAAAAAAATTGTCAAACTTTCAGCTCAACAACTCTTCCAGCGAAAACCTGGTCTATTTTTCCAAACTCTCAGTTGGTCTAAGAAAAGATATCACTTTTTTTTCTACAAATTGCCCTGCAGATTTCCTTTAGCCAGCATAGCCAAAGCAACATTACTATCATTATTAAAAATACTCAGCAGAGTCTCCCAAAGCTGATTGGTACTTTATCTCAGGGGTCTAGTGCATTTCTGAACAGGCAGACAAGCTTCTAATAGTCTGCAACTCAAATTCACACTTTTCTTACATGTCATCAGATCTGTCTCACCAGGGATGGTCAGCCTGTGTATAAAGCAAAACAGATCTCTTTCCCTGTCTTGAAATCAGTATACAATTAATTTGTTCTCAGCAATTTTCCCTAGTGCCAGTCCAAACACTTGAATTGAAACATAACCAGTGTTATATACTGAACCACAAGACATGTTAATTAATCCCATGATGGTTATAATAACCATGAGATCCTGAACTGATTCACTGCCTATCTCTCTGCTAGTCACTAAGGTATCTCAGCTTTCAGTTGTTCAGACCTGCAGCAGGGCAAAACACAACTAGTTCATGCAATTAATTAGAACTACAATGCAGTTTGTGCACCTTGTAACTTGTCATGACACTTCTGGGATCATACACTAGGCAGACCTGGTGTATGAGATCTCATTTTGGAAACTGCAGTACGACATTATTCAGACAATCCCCATTCAGTTCATGCTGTGCTGGGAGACTAAAACTGGTGGTTATGATGGGGTGCACACATCACATTATTTCTAAACCTTGTTTTGTTGAACCTTATCATGATAAGTCTGGTGAAGTCATTTGGCCATAGAAAAGAAACAGAAATCTAGAGTTCCACAACACGTGTTAGAATTAGGGCATTTCAGAAATACATCAGTAACTATTTTTGCAGACAACAAAAGCTACATCCTTTCAAAGTATGAAAAGATGGCTTTATGTTAGCCACGTTAAAACATGCTATTCTCTTCCTTCATTTTAACAAGAATATGTAATCTTATCTGTGGCATATGCCTTTTAGAGCCTACTTCACACTGGTTTGTCAGAACTCTGACTAGAGAACTTTTCCCGCATTGACAGATTTGACAGGTTTCTCCCATCTAAAGTGCGCACTTTACATTGTGTTAAAACATGTGCAGTTTGATAGTTTGGGTAACAAAAGGACCTTGCTCAATACTGGTTAATACATTCACAGTTGTTTAATAAAAAACAACTATATAAAATCAGTATGGCATCCACCTGTTGGCTTAAACTGCATACTTGACACTCTCCAAGTATAACTGCATGCAAGAAGTTTAGTTTTCTTCTATTTAATATTTTTCTTACTGACTTGGAAAATATAAAATCATCACTAACACATTTTTAGCCACACAGAGAATGTTGAAATGGTGATGGCTAACTAGTGGGTACAAAGCAGTTTGAATTTCTTGTTAACCTGGCAGCCATCAAACAGTAGGTGTCCTGAGGTCAACAAGATGTCATGCTTTTCAAAACACAGACCACTACTTAGGTCTTCATCTAATAAGCACTGATAACCCCAGTTTTCTCACTGACTTTCTTCCATGGGCAAACACCACTGACTTTCTCCTTAACACTGATCATTATCACTTTTGCCCAGAGATGGAAATTCACCAGGGTATGGAGTTGAGTGTTTGCTGTTAATGGTCAGATTTCAGTTAAAATACATGTCAAATTCTACCAAACACAGTTAAAGGTTTGGAAACTCCACCTTCCTGGCTTTAGGAAAAAAACTGAGATCCTGGTAGAAATTGGTGAAGCCTCAGTTCGTACTGAAAAACTGTGATCAGAAAGACCTATATGATGAAGGGTTGCACAAATTAAGGACAACCTAGTAGGAATATAGAAAAAAAAAAGAAAAAAAAAAGGAAAAAAACCACACGTCACTCTCTCTGCCCTTCCTTCCTGAATTCCTCACAATGTCACTCTTAAAATTGCTCTAGGGCCAGCTATGTCTTCTAATATCTGTATTCCAAGAAAATGACAACAAATTTTTGTAGAGAAGGACCATGAAAATGATAAAGAATTGGAAAGTATTCTGTATAATGAAAGGTTCAAGAAACTCAACCTAAGTTACTGAAAAAAACAGAAGAAAGGTATAATTTGATCATAACTGGCAAATATCTGTAAGACAATTCTTCAATTTATTCCACAAATGTGTAACAGTCTAACAGAAGGTAGAGAAATACAGTCTAAAAATAAGATGAAGTTTGAAAAAGTGAAGGTACTTAAGCAATGGAAACATTTTTAGACTCTAGAGCAGATTTTCATTCCCCACATTTTAAAATCTGAATATATACATGATTTATTTATAAATATATTTCTCTATTTTAACTATAGCTACTAAAATCAATCACTAAAGTGAGAGTTTTCCTATATCCTGTATTTTGTTGGAGATCTGAAACCTAAAATCTCTTATAATTTTAACACTTGTGTATTTTCCACTGTTATTTCCAGAGTTACTGACACAAGGAAACTGCAACTATGTATGTTCCTAATTGCAAGGGATATTTGCATTGACAGTTTCTTTGTTAGGATGCTTGAATCCTCTCTGTTGAGCTGTAATGCAGCTAAGCATTGTCTGTACTTATATGAAATGAAAACACTTTAAGTGAGCATACATGCACTTTAAAAGTTAACACTCATTTTTTGGAAGTTTTTCTGTGCGTGAATGTTAGCGAGATGCGTAGAAAGACAGAGTAGAGAACACATGGCAGAATGCTGACAGGAATGAATATTCCCACATCTCTGGTACAGCAACCTCAGTCAGTATCCTGGAAAATCAGATGTTACTCGTTTGCCTTCTAGTGGTTTGAGTTTAGAATAGCCTCAGCCAGGAATAGGTCTTCCAAAAGTGCTGAACGAAACTGAGAAGTTATTAGCTCACAGATACTTACTATTATTACAGTAAGTTCTGAAATATCAAGATGCGTTTGGTGGGAAGTATCTGTGAAATGCCACATACTGTCTTAAGAATATGTAAGGACTAGATCAGTGGTACAAGTGCACAAAACATACCTAAAGAACATTGTTTCAAAATATTTTCAAAGTAGATGTGGCTTCTTTGGTACCTGTGCCTTTTCATTGAAGCAACTACATTAATATTTTTGGAAAAGCTAATAGTTTAGCGAGGCTGTGTCACTAAAATAGTGGTCTCCCTGGAACTGTTCCATTTAGGGTGGGATGGGTCCCCCTCAGCACAACTGGGCCTACTGAGTATAGCAAAAGAGATTGAGTATGTGTTACATGTCTTAACACAATTCCAAATGATCTTCACAGATTCCTCTTACCCCCTCCTGAACTATTTGAAACTAAGGGATTAGGCAAGGACCGGCACCTAAGTTGCTTAAGACACTGCAAAACAGACAATCCTGCTACTACTGCTGCTGAGGATGTAAGCTTGTGTGTGCCTCCTTCCTGTAATGAAGTTATATTGATTTACATCACTGCTCAGGGTTAGATTACAGTCTAGCTCTGAGCAGCAATGTATGAATTTATCCACTTGGAACCTTTATATTGTGATACTTCAATGGATACTAAACTGTTCCCTTTAGTAGTGAATGAAAACTTCTGCATGAGTGTGAATGCTTCTTTCCAAAATACATTCTTGGTTTATAGCTTATTTTTTATACCTTCACAGTCTAATCTGCATAATAGACTGCCTCTTGCTAAGAGGTATAAACTCATTACAAGGTGATTTTCTGCTTTTTGGGGTATCAGTGCTGCCCTCTAATCATGCTGGTCTTTTTCCTCTCTACTCTGGAGCACTAGTGACTTGGTGCTAGCTGGACTAAATTAGTCTGCACTCCTCTGATCCATTCTGCTGAACACTGAAGGCTTACCAGAAATCTCTGTTGCTTATATGCTGTTCTGTTAAATTTAAATGGGTCAGAAACTCTCTCCACGCTGTCATAAAAGCTATTTTTAAAGTTAATACAGCTCAGAGCTGGATTAATGAGTGCATATCCCTCTAACTGTGCGTGCGCTCAGAATGGTCCAGCAGGAAATCATGCCCTTGGCAAGTGCACATGTGGAGCATCTTTCTGTGTCAATGCTCGTGGCCACCTGTTCAGACGACCTAGTGCCCTCTCACAACTTGGTCAGACAGCTGACTTCGGACATTCAAAAAAAAAAAAACAGGTTTAGAGTCATATATGGAATAATACCGTGAATATCATCTCTTTGTCAGTCCTACATGTGACAGCATTGTAGCACATGCTTGTTTCTTCTCATCATTTGCATGTTTCAGTGCATCAGAACTGCCAAGAATAAAGGATTTCTGGTACATATTTCTGGCTGCCAAAATTTACATACATTCTGCCGTGGGAAAAGACATGAAAGCAATACAGAGAACTAGATTCTTCCTATTAATAATTAGCTATTCTAATTTTAAAGAGTTCTTGTTTTTTTTTACAAAATGACAAACTTTCTGTATAGATATGATAGATTATGATTTCCATGGGATACACATTAAAGAACTAGTAACCAGTAACTAGTAAGCTTTACTTTTCATTTTCTACACACAAGCCCCACATAGCTTCACAGAGATGACTGCTTCACAACGGACGTGCAGATATCTCTTGTTCAAGACATGGCAGCAACACTATACTAAAAATACCAACAATTTTCCCTAGAAGAAGTAATACTACATAAGAATGCTTAATTACTCAAGCTATTTATTAATTTTAAGTTTTTATTCTAATTTACAACAATATCAGAACATTCAAATGTCATCCATTGTTTGGTTCATACCATACAATAATATGGTATGGTACATAATGGGATAAAAAATATAATACATACCATACAAAAATACCCTTATTACTACAAGAAACACAGAACAACTTTGCTTTCTAATTCCATTTAGACCTCAGATAACTTTGAAAGACTTTCCAATATATCCAGAAACTGAATGGGTTTGGACAGTAAAGGTCGAAAAAGAAAGTAAATTCCAGAGGGAGACAGACTCATTAAATGTCTCCAAACAAATATGTACTGTTTACTTATTTTCTAAAGAGTCTTTATCACCCAGCCACATTATTGGGCTATATTGCTTGGCTTCTGGATGGATATCAGACTGAGGAAGATCAAGTATCTTAGAAATTCATGGCATCTTAATGCATCAAAACCAAGATCCTTTTAAGAAGGCAAAATCAGTTAACAGGAGAAGATTTACACGGTAAGATAATACAAGCCATCTTAAAAACTGTCAGGAAACTGAAAATAATAGAGCTTGACTCATCTGCCTGAATGATCTGATTATAATTTCATATGATTTTATGTGTCAAGTTCAAATAACAGCATTAGTATATTATCATTTCTTCACTATTTCTTTGTGGAAACGTCCTGTTTAAAAACCAAGCTACTTGTTCATAGTTAGCTACTGAAATTAACAAAATAAAAGCTTCACTTGGTGTAATTACAATTTATATTATTTTACTTACATAGACATTGTCAAATCAAACTCGTTAACAAAAACATTTATGGCTGAATGGAATCTCTTTACTCATATGTGAACAATTATGAAGAGAAAAAGCTCATCTGTACAGTAATCTGAGTTCTTCAGGATGTTTTCTGCAAATCTTGTTCTTGGTTTGCATATCTCTCATGCTTTTGCAATCAGAGCGTCTTAATCTGCTGTGTGCTCACTGGAGCAGTACATGTGTCCACAGATGTTCTCATGGGTCATAAAGGTCACTCAGCTCATTCATCTCTACAGCAGCCAGATGATGCAGAATACCACGACAGCAATGAAACAGAGTAAACTGGTGATTATATACACATGAGCAGCATACCCTGAGGAAGTTCAGCTACTACACAATTAAGCTTTTTTTCTCATTTTGAAAATATAGTTTCTCTCACAGACACAGATAAGCCCAATCTTGGTTAGTCACAAGTAAAGCAGACGAAAATTTGGAGTTAAGCACAGATTGTAATGCATCATTACCAAAAGACCTTTATCTCCTAAAATAGTAGTATTTTGTAAAAAGGGATTTAAACTTTATGTGGCTGTTCTATGAATGCTGGAGAAATAAATTGTACATGAAAACCCTGTAGAACTCTCTGGGCCTCATTAACACAGGCCTTCACACTGATCTGAGTAAGTTCACTGCATTGTAATAAACCTAAACTAAATCTAATGCTCACCTAAGTCTTAGGCTTTGAGGAGACTCATTGGGGATGAGCGACATTTTGTTTGGACATCAAGGCCTTCCTGACTCATATAACCACTACTAAGGAGACTTTTGGAGCTAAATCTAACAACAAATAGGTTGTCATGTCTTCATATTATTGTTCCAGTCAAAAAAGAATTGGAATAAGGCTTTAGGGGCAGGAAAGTTTTCTTGCTGATAGAAAGATGCTGGTAAGACCCATCAATAAGGTGGGGTTGCAAAACAATGCACAGTCCTGGTGTGATATACAGAAAGTACTGTTGAATATATGGTAACCCAATTCATTGGCAATCATCATCTTTCAGAGAGAGCAAGTATGCCAGTATGTTAGGCAGCTGAGTATCAATAAATTCCCACTGTCTGTTTGCACCAGCTGATAAATCTCTCAATTCAGAGAGCTCGCCAGCTTGGATCCTTTCTACTGTGCATTCAGACAATCTGTATTTCTGGGAATCATGATCCTTTACAGTTTGGTTCTCAGCCAAAACCCAAGCCATAACTTGGAAAAAGTTTGTATTTGGGGTTACAACAGACATTTTGTATAACGTTATGGGATTTTGGCTGGAAAGGAAGATTCTTTGGAGGATAAACTAAAGACATGGCTAACTCTGAATACTGGAACTTAAAAAAAAATCACAATCCTAATAAATTTTGTCTGATCTCCCTGTATCCAGAGGATCAGGAAGGCTAGAACATAAATGTGTAAAATGTTACTGATCTAAATCCAAAAAGAAAAAAAGGCTGGAATGGATCTCAGATGGCTCATTTCCTGGATTAAAAGGCAAGGCATTTCCTATTCTTGATTTTTTCAATCTTATCTATCACTGGCTGATAGCATCTTTGGGATATACTGTGAATCTCTGAATTCTTGAACTTCTACTCACAGTCTGACATGAAAAGTCTGCTTGGCCCATGAACTGGGTTTTGCAAATTCAGCAGAAATGGCACAAAATTAGTCCTCATGACAATGCTTTGTAAAGCTGAAAACAGTCCCAGGCCCTCTTGTACAAAAATAGGGATGAGGAGTGTCTTTGTAACAAGAACAAGGTTCCATGTACCTATTTTTTTCATATATTTTTAAGGTCTGCCACTAGTTTTCCCAAAGTCAGTATCAGTTTTCCTAAAAGGTACTGAAGAGTCATAATGGAGTGCTAAGCTGAAGCCCTAGAGCTGTTCCTAGCTGTTCCAACTGCTGCTGTTAAGAATTCCCAGGGAAAGGCCAGAAGTGGACAGAAATCTAGGAGAAAGCTTGTACAGAGATATGATACCAGTCTTCTGATGACTTAACAAAAATTAACAAATACTTTTATAAGTATTGTCTTTGAAAAAAGTTTCCAAAAAACAGGAAAAATCATCACTCAAATTACTCACTAGCAGACAATATTGATGCTTTGCTGTAGAGATATAGCATAAAACTCTCAGCCTTCTACAAGCATGTAACTGATTTCTCTACTCCAACCTCTTTTTTTGTTGTTTTTATTCAAATAGGTCTCTATTAACAGACCAAAGGGATCTTTAACTTCTAACTATATTATCAACAGAATTACAGGTCAGACAGTTAGGATCTTTGGTAAACCTGGAGGCAAAGGACATTCACTCTTAGGACATGTTCACATGGTCAGAATAAGTCTGCAATTCAGATTTGGAAGATAAAGCAAAAAAGAATTTCATTGGCTAACCAGGACTGAGAAAAGTATATAACCAGGGAGCAATTTTAGAGAAAAAATGGGAGCATGTTGCTACCCATATGACTCCACTGGGAATATATTTTGTACTTGACTATGGGCTGCCATCTGATGGTGGTAGTTAATATTGTCAAAGGACATAAAAATCTAACTCGAAAGGAAAAATGAATGTAGGGCCTCATAGAATATCACTGTACATACTTCAGCTTACTGGCAATTTATGGTTACAGTTAAATTTTTAACAAATTATTTCAGATTTACAATAGCATCACTCTGAAAGGTTTTATAGCTAGTCAAGTATGTCCAGAAAATTCCAGTGCAAAGCAGTGTTAGTTTGCAGAAGTGCTGTGCCTTCAAGTTTGATTTTCTAGGATTCATAAAGGTCATACATGTTTGTCTTTTCTAGATTTTTTTCTGAGAAAGGAGCATAGTTTCCTCTTGATACCAGAGCTTAGTGAGGAAATAGCTGACACTATCAAAGAATTTTTCTCATACTGGGGACATCATGGCTCCTCAGCTAATAGCAGGAGAGACATCAGATCCTCGTGCTGCTAGAACTTGTCCCATAGAAACCCAGTTGCAGGAATACATAGTCACCACCAATAGCTCTGTGTTCCTCCTTCCCTGGATGCAATGGAGATTACGACTCTCTGTGAAACAGACAAGTGTCTTCCCAGTCTAAAACATAAAGTAGTCCAAAGCTAAAGAAACTCATAAGAAATGCTGATGACCTTGTTAGTTATAGCTACTATCTAATGCTCTCTGTTTAACAACCAATCGAGAAATGAGCAACAAATTTCCACTATCAAGGGAGATTTCTCTTCCTAGCTCAAGCTGCAGTACAAAGACAGCAGACTGAGGATGAGGAGGAATATATTTGTTCACACAACCACATCTTCCAGTACATGACACTGCTGATCCTTAAAAGGTGAACAGGCAAGCTGGATCAATCTGCAGGCTGCTATGACAACCTGTAGGCCAGTCACACAGTTTTCAGTATTACATGATCTAAACCTGCCTGCTCTGTTTATTGAGTTATGGTGAACCTGGTGACACAAAATTATCTGAAAGATCAAAAATATAACAAAAAATTAACTTTACATCATCTTAAAATCATCTGGGAACAGTATTTTACAGCTTTCTCATTGTATAAAAAGGCAAATCTATGTAAATGTGTAAGAAAAAGGGTGATGCACCTGATTGAATTTAATATACTATTGACTCTATAACAGCTCTGCTACTGATTGATAATATTGGCTTACAAAAATTCAGTCAGTTCACAGTTTCAGAGATCCCACTGAACTTCATTCCTATTGAGCCCTACAGATTCATGATCTTAGATTCAGTAACTAACAATGCTCCTTAAGATTTTTATCTGTACAAAACAGCCTGTCACTTCAGTAACAATCACCCTTGCTCTGCACTGTCTGCTGAATTATCACGTTTATTCTCAATGATGTCTCTCTCTGTATTCAAAGACTCATGAATTGAGCTCAGCTAAGCTAAAAGATCTCCTCTGGCACTGCTACTGTGACTTCCCTTGGAGTCATACTCCACCAGAACTAGGGCAAACAAAAGGGGAAAAAACTCAGGGGTCTACAAGCCATTTCAGAACTGGATCAAGTAAAGTAAGGACATCATCAGTCAGTCTCCAGGTGTCAAGAACTAAACGCAAAATTTATTAATCCATTATAACCTCTTTGCAATTAGTTCCACATGCACATACATATGCCCTACTTTCCCACTTCTGGTTCTTAAATTTCTACCCTGACACAGGAGGGGTAAGGAAGGGAAACTGATCTTTTAATTTAGCAAAAAAGTCAGAGGAACAGATATAAATAAGGAACTAGGTAGATAAACATCGCACTCACAAAGCTGGATGAGAGAAACAAAGTCCCAATTTCTTAAGTTTTCTGTTCCTCTCATCCAGCCTAAATGCCAGCACTATCCCTTTCTACTCGCATCCCCTAGACTGTTCATCTAACTGAACTGATCTTGGTCAGAGACCGACCTCCATAGGACAGGGCAGGGTCTACTAAAAGTTGATTATTTCTGTTGTTTCTCTCTGAGGTTTAGTGACTAGGGATCATGCATTATCATTAGGAAATTTTCTAAAAATATCTTGATGAGTTTAA
>NW_028186345.1:1097351-1215445 GCF_003343005.1 Rhea americana
GGGAACCGCCGCTCCCTGCCGGCGGCGGCCGGTTCCAACCGGCTCCCTAACGGCCGGGAACCGCCTCCGCGCGCGCGCAGTGCCCGCGGCCGGCCGAGAGGCTTGCAGTGCCGCTCTTCGGGAAGGACAGCAGGGAGGTGGAGAGGCACAAAGAGGAGGCGGGCGAGGGCAGACACGGAAAGGGGGCACAGCAGGGACACCCCTCGAAGGGACTGCCGCCGGGGGAGGTTTTTTTACGCACTTTTTGAAACTGCATTCACTGTGTTTGCACATACTCTCGCAACAGCTCAAGATGTCTTGACTAATGTTTGGCAGATAGTGTAAAACTAACACTTTATACATCTCTTCTTACTAATGGTAGACCTTCAGAAAGACTTAGAGCTGAAATGCATGAACAAATCACAGCAGGAAAAGAGCTGATGGTAGCTAGCTGATCCATCAAAACAGACCACGTACAGCTTCTTAATCCACAGCAGTTACAAAGAATTATTTTTTTTCAGTCTTACCTGTGTGAAGGTTAGGATTTCTTGATGGACTTTCCATTTAACACAGTTACTGTGGGTAAGTTTTCATTACCACGACATCACATACTAATATATTTGAGGTTTTAAGCACTGACTCGGTCCGAAATGTAGAATTACGAAAATTCTCAGCAGCTAGTCATTGGTGTAGAGGTGTCTAAAGTCCATTTACCCTACTTTTTCAGTATTAGAGAGCTTGAACTTCTGTTTCTGAATGTGTTTCTCAGCGTCTGGGAGGTGTCCTCTGGACTGGACTGGTGTGGTCAAAGAAGATTCTTGCCTGTTGCAAGGAGAGCTTGCAGCTCTGAGTGACAGAGGATCATCCACTTGATTGACCTAATAAAATATTACAGTCCTTTGGCCCAAAGACATCATTCCATACCTCAATTCACTGTATTATTTTTATCTATAGACACTTCTCATTCAGGTGATTTTGGACTTTTTCTGTAAATAAGAACTTAATATTTATTTGTACTGGTCTAACAGATAAGGGCTTCAGAACAGACGCTTGGTGGTTTTGGATGCATCATCCATATCGACAAACTCAAAACCTTACTCTATGTATTTCAAGGAGATTATTAACTGGGAATATTCATTCTTACTGAAGATATTGATGAAATTTCTCAGCATCCTGTAACCGAAAAATTTAAGGAAAAAATATTTTAGGATTAAATATTTTGTTTGCGTACGATACTTTCATTTTAAATAAAATACAGCAAAACAGATCTTCTGGTTTTACTGCTCAAGAGGAAAATTTACCCTGCTGGAGGGGGGGAAAAATTGCTTTAGAAAACATTAAATATAACTGAGTTCAGATAATCAATATTTAGTCAATTTTTATGAAGAGTGATGCTAGGTTTGTTGCAAGGGTTTTTTTTACAAGCTTTTTATAATTAATCAGTGATAAAATTCAGGTGATTGATGTCAGCATATCATATTACTCAAGAAGTGTTTTGACAATTTTTTTCACATTCAGTCCTTAGTTCCTCTTACACTGACTGCAGAAGAATGAAATTTATGCAGTAGCACAGCAAAAGGCCAGGGCATAGTCACTACTTAAATCTTTGAAGTGGTTCTTCTATGCAATGTGACTTTTAACATCTGTGCATGTAAATTTGGCTAGTATTTTACATACATCTGGGTAAGTAATATATCTGGAAGAGAAGTGAAAGAAAAGTTCTTTGTTTTGACCACCAGAAGGCCTCCTTACACTGTGAAAGCTGCTGTGACAAAGTCATTATGCTTTTCTTCTTAGTTTGCAATTTACTGACCTAAAAAAAAATAAACTGAAGTGACTGGATTTTTGAAATATTTTTCTTTCGGACCATACCCAATTATGATTTTAGATTTATGGTGTTTCACTAAGGGTTACATCTGTGAAATCCTTCTAGTAACACATTTTTCTTTCCTCATAATGCTGTTATCTGCCCTGTGCACTGTATTATTATCATTTTGTATTCTCAGTGCCAGAAGATTTCTTCAGATGTCAGTCTTGCACTGATAGTGATCCCTACCAGGCACTGCTCAGCCGCTTCTGCCATACTTAAAGCTAGACAAGGGCTTGAATCCCCTCATACTGTGGCCTGAAGTTCACAGCATCTATTAACTAACAGATACAAATGCAAAACATCATGAAAGCAGCACATCAGAGATGCAAGTTGAAGGGCAGGGCCCCTTGATATATTCTCACCTTAATGGACTTGCATTTTTAAATGAATGCATGTCTTATAATGTTTCAAACGTGTTTGTAAATCCACCTCAAACATATTTTATGTCTATTATTCTGTTGTTCCTTAAAATTATCTTTTTACAGCGTGTTAATTACTCAAACATGCTGGTCTGAAAGAATCATTTCTATGTTTATAAAAGCTAGTGAATTTTTAGTTCAAAGCTGTCTACGCACAAATGTATTCAAATTTCAAAAGTTTTAAAATGTGTGACACAAAAATATGTTACATATATGTGACTGTATTTCACCTGCACATCTGCCTTAGTACTGGACGTATCTAGATTTAGTGCTATCTGATTCTGTAGTTCTTTGTTATCCTGATTGCCTTAGAATATTTGATCCTCAGTCATCCTCAGACAAAAACTGTTACAAGACTAGGTCACTGTTGCAAATCACATAGACCAGAATTATGAAGAGTATACACTGATTTGGATTATGTTCATTTTTAGATTTTAAAACATATGACTCAGGTTTGATACTTTAAAATACAGGCGTTTAAAATCAAGAGACTCTTCTAATATTGGAACTGCGTTTGTACTTCTTATAGTGTAGCTTTAAAGTAAATATTAATTCATTTAAGATTCTCTGATGAGAGCTGGAATATATATATTCTTACTATTTGTAAAGGATCTTGTTCTCTTGTTTACTACAGCTATTTCTTTCTTGTACTGGGAAGAATGACAAGTAGGCCAGAGTTGGTTGTATTCCATGGTATGTTGCTTCATTACAACATTCTGTTATGGTGTGAGATACAAGATACAGAAATAATTGTTATGATGTGTAATATTGTGACAGTAAGTTCCAAAATGAGTTAAGTTTTCTTCCTCATTATGGATTTTTCCTAAGGAAATATATATAAATGTTAGTTTGAAATAATAATTTGAAATACTATTTGGGAGATTTATTTGAATCATTTGAAATAATATTTGGGAGATTTATTTGTTTGTAGTACATATAGTTACATGCTTCTTTTCTTTCATCCAGAGATTTTAAGTGTAAAAATGGATTTTTGCAAAAATTAACAGCCACTTGAGGATATAGGCATGTAAACTTTATGTAACTCTTTAACACACTGAAATTAAACTAGATAATTACGTGAAAGTAATTTGCATGTGTTTGGTTTTGCCACTTAATTCTAAAGCCAGAGGTAAAAGGAGAACTGCTCAATTCTTTCTGATGTATGTGAAAGCATCTAGCACCAATGATTCAGTCAACTGAGTGAAACTATAAAGTAAAATGATTTTTTCCCACATAGAAGTCTGCATAAGTCACCTACTCCGTATTCATTCATCACCTATTTTACAATGTAAGCGCTCTTCACATACCACACATCTAAAGCACAATGGTTAAGCTCAGATGTAGCAAAGGCTCTTACAGTAGATATTTTTCTCTTTTAGAACATTTTACCAAGTAATAAGAATGCACTTTATTTATTCTTTCCTGAATATATAACTCCAGATGAGTTATAATGAATGAATTCTAGTTACTGAGGCTTTTTTTGACAATCGAATGTCATCCAATGCTTCCATAGCTGGGACTCATTTTCATACTACACATAGGAGGGTTGGATACTTACAGTGTAGGCACAAGCATTTGGGTTTTACATACAGCAGGACCAGAACAGATCTGGGTCCTGGGAGTCAAGGTATGTAGAAATTGGTATGTGTGTGAGGCATGTACTTCCAGATTTCCTGAATTTCAAAATCTCTGTAAGCTGTCTCTGTTGCCTCACACGGCTGACTTGTCTCATCTTGCCGCTGTGAGCCTCTTCACCTTCCAGCTCCTGCTAACTGTCAATTGTCAAACGGAACCACTAGTTTGAGAAGGAAAGGTGTGGTCTGCTTCATCACTCTTCCGAGATTAGCAGCCCTTCTGTGCAGTAATGCAGGCCTCCATATTGCATGAAAAGCATCACAGTGAGCAAAATTCTCCCCTCTCATCTGCATCAGACATCTCTGTTCACCAGGGAAGAGTTTTGATGGCAAAGGATGTTCTAAAGCGCAGACAATACGAGATACCTGTACTGCCTGTGCTGTATGGGAAGACATAATCTCACTGGGTTGTTCTTAACTCAGTTGTAGGTTGTATTTGTGAACCTAAGTATCTCCTCTAATTTTCATGGCCTCAGTTTCCTGAGGATAGAAGGGGTGTTCATTAACATTTGAAAAGTGTTTAGAGATCTTCAGATGGAAGGCAACGTATAAGTGCAGATCAGAGATGACTGTGCACCAATACTGATAAAAAGGAAAATATACCACAGCTCATGTTACAGCCTTAAGTACGCTGTTAGCGCAACCTCAGTGAAATTTATCTGCATGAATGAAGGTTACAGAGGGTGTCCAAGAACATGGGTAAGCTGTTGAGGATCTGATAGGTATCTTCTTCAAAGTCTCCTTAGGTATCCTCTCACTTTAATGGGAATTGTCAGTGATTATGACCTGGCAGGACTGGTTTGTAGACATACACTATGTTTATGTTTTTATTTAGCAAATGTTTAAACAAAGCATCACACAGAAAGATCCCTGATGCAGAAGGAAAGAACTAGAAGACCTTTTATCTGTAAGAAACCAGTTGAAAGGAAGAGTGGCTGATGAAACCACTTTTTTGAGGTATTTGGTAATTTATGGAATGAGATACATACCAATATGAACATGCCTAGACTAAATACAGGTATGATAATATAATCATCTCCCTCACACTCATATGTTAACGTATGTAAGGAAGCATTCTTTAAAAAAATCAGCAAAGTAATTCTACTTGTGCATTACCCCTTTCAAGAATATAGCCTATGATTTCATCCCTAGCCAGGGTGGAGAAGAGAGGAAGAAAACGTCAGGATGATTAATAGAAGACAGTCCTTCTCTGACCTGAGTCTTAGCAAATCGTTATTTTTAGCTTTCCCACAGCAAATGACAAATCCTTTGTCCTGTGACATAAACCATTGTTTAAAGGGAAACCTAAACAGACAATGGCTCTGTTCTCAAGTGACAGTAGCTAACTGAAAACCTTCGGCATTTAAAGTTTCTTGTTATGCCATTCAATTGCAACAATGTACCTTCACGTGTTTCTACTCACAGATAGAAACATGTGACATGTAACAGTGAGTGACTCAAAGGCGCGACATGTAACTGGGAACTAATTAAGGTTCTGATTTTGTTTTCATGTATCCATACTGACTTTAATCTCAAGTTTGCCATCAAACACCTTTATTTCTGCATGCAGTAGAATTAACAAAATTGTCCAGGGTTACTTTCTTTTTTTCTGTCTTTGGCTAGAATAAACATTAAAAAGCTGCTCCTGAGCCCTAACCACCTCAGCTATAAATCAGCAAATGGAAATACTATAGATTAGCCCTCAGAACTCACAGATGTTCTTGCACCCAAATCTACCTACAACAGGCTTGGTTCTCCACTTACCTCCCCCTTTACATTTTACTTTTTACAGCTGCCTATCCAGCATGCCTTGAGAATTGACAAACAAAGGTTAATCAAACAGAGCTTGCTGGAGAGCAGAAGGTCTATAAATGGGAATGTCATCATACTGCTGCAGCTCAAATCCTCCAGAATCAAACATTAATACTTGTCACTGAGCAATGGAGAGGATATCATTATTGCAGAGTAAATCAGAGGTTTTCATTTGGATGTAATGGAGTTAATTTTGAGAGCAGTTTCCAGCAAGTGCTAAGGGAGGATACAGTTACTCAACTGGCTTGAAAATACCCTTTTGAGTGTTTGGAATGCCTCTTCCTGGAGAGTCCTCTCTTTTGAAATATCCACGGGATTCAGGGAAGACAAAGATGCCACCACTCTTTGCAGTCCTTCCATCCACTGCTACTTCCCTTTTCTATTCACCAGAAATGTGAGTCTTCCTTTGTTTCCTCCTGCAACCAGTCACCTATATCTTGCCTAAGAATACATGCCCACCCTCTCCTGAGTTCTGTTAATCTCTGCTTTCTCATCCTCTCAATGTCTTTGCATCAGCACTTTTCTTCCATGCTCTCTATTAATATACATATTCTCTCCTGTTTGATACAACCCATCCTTTTTTTTTGTCTCTAGCTAGAAATCATATCTTCCTCCCCATCACTAGAGATCTCTGCTTCATATCCCCAGGGAGAACATTTTATGTCATGCCTGCTCTTCCATTGTTCTCCTTAATTGTTCTCTCCATGAAGTTAGGGCTCAGGGAGAGAAAGCCGAAGATTCTTCAACAGCAGTTTCCTCACTGCTCCTTGGAGTTGTTTCTTATGGATGGGAAACTAAAAATCCCAAATATATATGTGAGCTCAGCCCCAGCAACAGGACTGAATTGCTATATAGAATTATACACACCAGAAAACACTTAGATAAATTAAATTTAAAGCACTTTTATATCCAAAATTATATTGCTCCTCCTTAGGTGCCACATAATCTTGAGGATCTCTAAACTGATACTCTTATCTTCAAATTTTCCAGCCTTGAAGCTCTGTGAAGCGGTGCCTAATTAATACTTAAACCAAATGTGAGTTCTGAGCAATACAATGCAGTTCTCAGCACACACTTAGCAGTCCAGATTTCACAAAATACAGAGGTATATGCCTCTTTCTTTTAAAATGCCTAAGGGGTTCCCATAATTTATGCAAAAAATAAGGCATTAAAAGACTAATCACAACGTGGGAAGCCTGAGTTTAATTCTGTATTTTGAGGAATTCAAGCCAACAGTTCTTATTTCTCAGGAAAGAGTCCTAAAATCAGATGATAGGCCACATGACCTGAGCCTGTGGAAGGGGATAGTGTGCACGTCACAGCTAGTGTTAGGCTTAGGAAAGAAGTGTGAAAGACATGGACTCCTGATCCTTACATCCGCACACTGAATAACTTCATTACCACACAACTTAGGCAGCAGTGAGGTTTCCCAGGGATGGGCATTCCAATTAGTTTCCCCAGTTGCTTGTTCCTCTCTGTCATACTGTATTAAAACTACACAATTAAGATTAGGTAATTCTCAAAACTGGTTCCACCAAGTGTTTTCTGGGAGAAGTCTTATACTGTCTTTCCTCTCATGTCCAGAAGTTGAGTAAACCTTGCAGATATGCTGAAAAATTCATCGAGTGATGGTTTTCATTCAAAGGACCCCAGTGCAGACTTGTGCTCACAATCACATTTATACAATATGTTGCAAAAGGTGTCTGTTTTGGCAGGATTTTTTAAAGAGTACAGCTTAGCTGACTCTTTACTCTGCTTTCCCCCCTCGTCACTCCTCCCTTGCCTTGGAAGATAAGGTCAGTAAACTGTCACTATTCCTCAGAATACCATTAGTCTCTGGGCTATGCTATCTCAATCACAAAGTGGTTAAGGAGAGTTATTCTGTGCCCAAGTAAATAGGTTTTATAAGTAGTGGTGGGTAATTTTCATGTGCTTTTAAAAAATGTTGAATTTGACTTTTAGCCATACCACAAATCCGTTTAAGATAATTATGCAGTGGAAAGAAAAAATGGATAGTTAAAGAGAAAGTTTGGGATATTTTTTTAGATATCTGGCTTTTGTGATACATGTTTTTTGCCCAGTATGGTGGTTAAACTTGTAAACCTACCAAGGTCAAGTTTGAAATTCAGAATAGCTATGAACTTGTTTTTGTAATGATCGATTTATGGCAACAGCAGTTTTATCAGCAGGGTGTAGTAACTATGGCAGAGGACTGTCAAACTGCCAGTTGAGTCTCTGGGAAGCCTGTTATCAAATAGTTTGATTATTATTATTACAATCCTGTCATTTTGGTTTTGTTGAAATATTCTTTTAGAAGCATGAGGAAGTAGTTGATAGATGCAAGAGAGACAAAGTGTTGTATCTTTGAGAGTATACATTTCCAATACACTCTCCACCTGCTTCATCACCTTACAGTGTTAAAATTGACTGTGGAAAGATATAAACAAAAAGACAAAGAAGATGTGCAGAAGTCTAGACTTTTTTTCTTGTTCTTTGAGATTAGAAATTATGTGATAAAATTCACATGAAACTTAAACTGAAGCACGGAAAAGGAATCTTGTTCTATCAGGCTAATAAAATGGTATTAGCTATAACGTAGCTGACAAAGACTAACTCAGCACAGAGAAAAATTCAGAAACATCTCTGGGAGGAAAGTAGAGGGAGAAGAGTGTGGAACAGAGAAATGGAGAATGACTGGTGTCCAAAGACGTAATATCCAAAACCTAAAACAAGAAGATAGAGAACTGAAATGACAGAAAAGCAAGTCCAGCAGATAAAGCGCAACTTCTGTGTTCATAGTGGCTTACTAAGGCCACACACATATGCTACCCACAAAAAGTTCATTTCAAGATTCTGGCCTAGGTCACTTCCTTGTGATTGCACAAGAGGCAGAAATATTTCACTTTCTGATATTCTCCCTTTGGCAAGCAGCTTTCTTTGTAGCAACTTTGAAAATATCACATGGCAAGGAAAGTAGCAGATGCTTTGGAAGAGGACTCAGTGCCATATACTTCATGCACCATTTGCTTCCTCTAGGCTTCTGTAATACATATAAATCTAGAAAAGAGAGAGGAGGAGAAGGTTTGAGGTTTGTTTGTTTTTCACTTTTTCATCTAGCTATGTGAGTTGTCTAAATTTCTCCAAATGCCACTATCTTCAATAAATATACTGAAATCCATAAATAATATGTCAATAATTGCATGCAAAAATCATCAGCTATCTCACCTTGCATGACGTCTACAAATGCAGATCAGAAAAAGAATAGCGGGGATTATTCTGAACTTTTTTCCCTGAAATCTTCAGCATTTTCTAGCTCAAAGGCAATTTATAGCAGAGACTTCTGAAGTAACCCCTTGCCTTTTTGCTTTAAGCCACATTACTTGTTGCTAGCAGAGATTTTCCTTTCAGTAAAAATCTATAGCAAGAAAAAATGTTCTCTTGGAGTCTTGTCTCTGCTCAAGAAGACCATGTCATTTTCTAAAATTAGATCACAATTTCAGGTCAATATAAACAAAAGGGGTAAGGCTCAAAGTAGCCAGTTTGTTTCCTTCTTCCTTTCTTCCCAATCTCTCTCTCTAATTACTTTTTATGGCTATAGTGTAATAATTTTATTTGAATTATCTGTCTTTAGATATAACTTGCATCCATCTCCCTCAGACACAGACACTTCCTGTGCTGCAAAGATACACAGCTCTTTCTGGATGGTCAATTTACTGCCATTACAGTAAACATGTCAATCTTCCAGCATTAAATCTTGCAGCTAAATTGTAGGTCTTGTCAGAGATTTTGAAATTTTGTTACTGATGCAACCTGAGGGAGGATGTTCAGGCTTTACTTGATGGTTTCTCCCTCTGCACGGATTCTTCCATTCTTTAGTTGGAAGTTCCTGCTTGTGCTTTATAGTGTACTAGGCAAGTTAAAGTTCATTAAAAATAATAGAAAAGATATTTGAGCCAGTCTTCCCACACTGCATTGCCAGTATGTGGGCATGGAAGGTCATATATACCAAACGTTCCCATCCTTCCATCTATTGCAAAAACTGAGAAACGTGAGCAATCATCTTCCCCATCCATCTGTTAAATCTGTCTCATTCACCTCCTAAAAAGAGGCACTTTCACCGAAACTGGCCATACTACTCATAAAAAGTACTGAAGTAAAACTATCACGAAAAGCATTTTTTATGCATAGAGCAAATGCCTTTGGTTCATGATTTAAATTGTAAAAATGAGTTGGGAAAGTTCATTTCTAATTAAGCCTGTTTTTTATTCTACTTTGTGATATATTTAGATGATAGACACATAGGATTGAAAAGGATGGGCCTGAGGAAAAGTGCTTCAGGCCATATATCTGAACCACTCCTTCTTCCTATCCCCTCAAACCAGGATAAAAGTTTAGGTGTAGAGTGGATCAGAAGCTGATAATCACAGAAAAGTACAGCAAGATCATATGATCTCAGCTAAAAGAGATTTTTAAATGAAATTTAGTTAGACAGGAATGCTGAAAATATGGGCAGAGTCAGGAAGAAAGGGCCAACTTGACTCATGCAAGCAGAAAGGCATGCACGGAATCCCTGAGTATGAACAGCTTTTAAGCATCAGTTGAGGTCAGAATCCTTTTATGCTCTTGCACTCAATTACCCCTTAGGATAGAGATAGTGAAAAAGGAGGGGAAAAGACCATGTAGGGTGCAGAAGTATCTGATGCATTGAGCAGCTGAAAAAAGACCACACTGGTGATCCCGCAGGGTCAACACAGAATACCAAGGGCAAGACTTGACAAGTGCAAGATCACAAGTTTTTTTGTCCTACAGTTCCCAGGCTCTATACCATATTAGCCTCCGTAAACAAGGACTATGGCAGTAAGCCAAGTTCTTCCCTTTTTTCCTTCTGATTGCTTTGAAAAGATCTTGTTCCATTTGAAAGATGTAATAGAAACAGCAGTAAAGGTTCACCAAAGACAAGCTGGGTCCTGAATCGAGGGAGTAAGAGAGATAAGGTGACCTTGCTTCGGGAGAACAAGGCATCTGAGCAAAGGACTGACAGGGAAGTCTGTTCAGACTTCATCAAAGACCTTGATATTTATGATACAATGTGTCTCTCAAAGTCTACATCTTAACCCCCACTGCACGCGTGCACACGCACACATGCACACACACGCACATACAGCAAGACAGTATTGCATAATAATGTTAAAGCAATGTGCTGTCAAGTGTCCCAGTCAATTAAACCCAATGTTTGTTGTTCCCCTGGCAACCTAGTTCTAGATTATGTGGATAGTTCACCCCTTCCCTATTGCTGTATAAAGCCAGGACAAGGAACAAGCTTGAGCACTGGCCTGGTGATAATCCACACTGTTTAATTGCTAGCGTGCTCCCAGACTGCTATGGCTTATGTCAGTTCTCTGGGAAACAGTGCTTAAGCCTGGCTGGAGGCGTAGCCCATGCAGGGAATCCATTTGGCAGCAGAGGCACCATAGCACTGGCTTTGGTTGCCTGCAGCCTCAATAGTCTTCCAACACCACCCCATCATGCTCTACCACAGAGCAAGTAATACCTACCCTCCACTACATGCATGAAGGCATCATTCTGATGAGACCTCAAAACACTCCACAAGTTATTTCAGATGCTTTGTACTGAAATTATAAAAAATAGTTATGCTATAGTCCTAGAAGGGCACCTTTCAAGGCTCAGAGGAGGCCAAGTGCTGTGTAGCATAGCATGAATTGGTAGACTGTGCCACTTTCTCTCAGGGGCAGAAAATTGTTCCTATCTTGTTTAGTAACAGAGAAGCAGAGTTTGTGTCTCTGTAGAAAGCTTAGTGGTCCACATAGCATTATGGGAATAAGAAGGGCAAACAACAGCCAAATTTTTGACATAAAAGGAAACACATCAGCAGCAAGAGGAGGACTAGGGAAAATGTGGGCCCACTACTAAATGGGGCGAGGGCTCTGGTGACAGGGGATACATAGAAGACAGAAATACTGAATACCTTCTTTGCTTCAGTCTTCACTGCTAAGGGCAGCCCTCATGAATCCTGGAACCTAGACATGAGGGAGAAAGTCTGGAGAAGGGAAGACTTTCCTTTGGTTGAGGAGGATAGGATTAGAGACCTTCTGGGCAAGCTTGACATCCACAAATCCATGGGTCTGGATGGGATGCACCCACGGGTACTGAGGGAGCTGGTGGATGTTGTTGCCAGGTTGCTCTCCATCATCTTTGAAAAGTCCTGGAGAACTGGAGAGGTGCCTGAGGACTGGAAGAAAGCCAGTGTCACTCCAGTCTTCAAAAAGGGCAAGAAGGAGGACCCAGACAGCTATAGGCCAGTCAGTCCTCACCTCCATCCGTGGAAAGGTGATGGAACAGCTCATTCTGGATGTCATCTCCAGACATATGGAGGAGAAGAAGGTGATCAGGAGTAGCCAGCATGGATTCACCAAGGGGAAATCCTGCTTAACTAACCTGATGGCCTTCTGTGATGGAATGACTGGCTGGGTAGATGAGGGGAGAGCAGTGGACATTGTGTACTTTGACTTCAGCAAGGCTTTTGACACTGTCTCCTGTAACATCCTCCTAGAGAAGCTCGGGAAGTGTGGGTTAGACGAGTGGACAGTGAAGTGGATTGAGAACTGTCTGAAAGGCAGAGCTCAGAGGGTCGTTATCAGTGGTGTGGAGTCTAGTTGGAGGCCTGTGGCTAGTGGCATCCCCCAGGGCTCAGTACAGGGTCCCATCCTGTTCAACTTCTTCATCAGTGACCTGGATGACGGGACAGAGTGCCTCCTCAGCAAGTTTGTTGATGATACCAAGCTGGGAGGAGTGGCTGACACACCTGAGTGCTGTGCTGCCATTCACAGAGACCTGGACAGACTGGAGAGTTGGGCAGAGAGGAACCTCATGAGGTTCAACAAGGGCAAGTGCAGAGTCCTGCACCTAGGGAGAAATAACCCTAGGCATCAGTACAAGCTGGGGGCTGACTTTCTGGAGAGCAGCTCTGCGGAGAAGGACCTGAGAATGCTGGTGGATGGCAAGCTGACAATGAGCCAGCAATGTGCCCTTGTGGCCAAGAAAGCCAATGGTATCCCGGGGTGCATTAGGAAGAGTGTTGGCAGCAGGTGGAGGGAGATGATCCTGCCCCTCTACTCAGCCCTGGTGAGGCCTCATCTCGAGTACTGTGTCCAGTTCTGGGCTGCCCACTACAAGAGAGACATGGAGCTACTGGAGAGAGTCCAGCGTAGGGCTATGAGGATGATCAGAGGGCTGGAGCATCTGCCCTGTGAGGAAAGGCTGCGAGAGCTGGGCCTATTTAGCCTGGGGAAGAGAAGACTGAGGGGGGATCTTATCAATGTGTATAAGTACCTGAAGGGAGGGTGTCAAGGGGACGGGGCCAAACTCTTCTCAGTTGTCCCATGTGACAGGACAAGAAGCAATGGGCAGAAATTGAACCACAGGAAGTTCCGCCTGACAGGGAGAAGGAATTTCTTCACTGTGAGAGTGCCAGAGCACTGGCACAGGTTGCCCAGAGAGGTTGTGGAGTCTCCTTTTTTGGAGATCTTCAAGGGCTGCCTGGATGCAACCCTGTCTAACGTGCTCTAGGTGACCCTGCTGAGCAGGGAGGTTGGGCTAGATGATCTCCAGAGGTCCCTTCCAACCTTACTGATTCTATGATTCTATTCTGTGATTCTGTGATACTCTTCTATTATGCCACTGCAGCAGTGCCATGATTTTATCTGCAGAATATTGGGAAGCTCAAGGGAAGGAAATCAGCCATTGCTGTCACTGTTTCATAGCCACCTGCAGACAGAACATGCGGGGCAGTGCACTGACAGCTCACTTCTGTTTGAAGAGATGGGTACGCAACAGAAGACAAACATATTCCTTTAGTAGTCTTGCCAACAGTATGGTTTATATGAACCTTCTGTAGTGGCTTGAAATGAAGATGTCCTTAACTTAGATCAAGTTGTGACTTTTTGAAGAACAAAAATAAACACTGTATATTAAAAATGTTAATCCCGTGTGCTGTGCCTACATGCCCAAATCTCGAAAGTCAGCATAGTCTCAGGCTTTTCCCCTGTACTACCCTATATTTCATTTTCCCAAAGACCTCAGGCTTCTATCATAAGCCTGTAGATCTTAATTACTGTTTGTAAACCTGTCTTGTATATGGACTGATACCAAAAATACTTAAGAAATTGCCAGTAAGAGTTAATTTTCCCTAGAACTCTGACATGGCTGAAACATGGGTAGAAATCATAGTTCTCAGCACCCAGTCTGCATTATTATAACACAGATCTAAACCCATGCAGCCCTCTGTGTGTTTTCTACCATATGGTGCTTTGTTCTCTTACTGCTATTATTGATGTTATTACTTTCAACTGGGGACCAGTACACTAGGACATGCACAGATATACCTCTATACACTCACACATATAAAAATCCTTTGGCTCCTCCACCAAAAGCTTTAAGCTTAATATAATTAAGATTTATATTACAATGGCAATTAGAGGTGCCAAAAGAAATTGGGGCCCATTATATCATAAATTCATTCATTGCATAAATACATAGTAAGAAGCTGTTCTTGCCTTGCAGAACTTGCAGTCTCAAGCTTTCGAGCTTGCAATTGCAGGTTGAGCAACAAGGCTTGGAACACACCTAGGTTTAGTAGCTGTTTAGTGCCATTGCTATCAGCTGTATTTTTTACTCTTGCCTCCATACTGGACTGAATCATGCCTAATTAAAAAAAATGGATTAAGTTTGACAGATAATAAAATGACAGAGGGAGAAAGTGCTGAGAGTACCTGATCCTATCCTGTACTTTATATAGAGTAACCAACGGCAGAAGATAATGGTTTTGTTATTGCTTCTTTTCCTACTCTTCGTGAAGAACTTCCTCTGTGATCCAACAAAATAGGTTTAGCACTTATTTCTTTCACAGTAACCTTTTCCCTCTCCTCTCTATACAATCACCAACTACCTGGGAACCTTCCACACTTTTTGCTGTTATGTAGAGTTTACTGAAATGACAGGAAAGAGGGAATTTCATTTGCTAACTGAAATACAGGTTGTGACATCATCATATCAACGCTACTGTGATACTACCAAGATCTGCCAATTATTTGAGCTCTCAGTTTAGCTAGACTCTTTCTCTTTCTACCTCAAGTAAATAGTTTCTTAAAAACAGTAAGTCAACAGCGTCTATATATCCAAAGCTGTGAATGGAGGAAAAGCAGTTTGCTGAGACCATATGTCTCCCAGGTGGCATAATGAACCCTTTGCAACCTTGCAGTGATGAGGTTGGAGAATAGCCATTAAATCTCATTTCCTTGGAGAAACTCTCTGAAGGTCTTCAGCTACAACAGAAGTGAAAAGAAAGTAAAATAGACCTTGTCTGAAGATTCTGAATTTTCTCATCCTGGAGGATAGCAAGAGTTTATTTGGCTTTTTTAAAAGGCTTTTTTTCAGGATTTCTTAATCTCACATTCTTATGGTATGCGAGAGTGTCCAAGATAGCACTGCATTAAGTAGTTTCCTTTAGTATGCTTACCTGATTTTACAGTTGCTGCGGTTATTTGGTAATAGAATTGGTAAAAATGCATCTTTGATTACAGTTACCATGCCTAAAATACCTGGAGCTGAATATTGCTAGTAGAGAATACTATATAAAGCCCAGGTATATTGCAGAAATACAAACAGTAGGCACAGGAACAACACATCCTGCTCTCTGCACTGACCTTCACTGGAGTGTTTAGTAAAGTTCAAGTTCAGTGTTTAGGATTTCTACAGAAGAGAGGGCAGCTCCTCACTGCAATACCTGCCTTGCTGGTGTTCTGTGAAGGACCTGCAGCCCCGTGTCAGACACCTTGACTCCAACTGGAGTGCAAGGGACTTCTCAGCAATGTCTGTGAATGGAGGACAGAGAAACCAGCATCTGAGCAAGGAGCTGTGTAAATGAGCTACCGGGAAACATGTAAGAGAAACTCTCGTACTCACCCATACTAAGGTGCAGGGAGCATGACAATTTTTTTGTCTTAAAATTCATGGCTGTGAATCCTGAGATATCCTGACAAAGCCTTGCCAGTTTTTGCCTACCCCCAAAAACAGCGCTGAAGATGAGATTCCCTCTAGATACAAGTGTGTGAAACAGATTCGTACCCTGCTCTTCTGGCCCACTAACACCCGTAAGGGATCTTTGACCAATGCTCTCTTGTTGAAATTATTCTGCTTTCTGCAGAATCCTTGAATATTCTTTGGGGGATAGAAAGACTACATGCAGTCTTTCTGCATCAGCATGATAATAAGGGCACTTACATAGGAAGTTTGGGTTCTTGCTCTGACCTATAATAAGGTAAAAATCTAAACTAGAAGAACAGAGATCGGAGGAAAGGCTATGCTAGTTGAATAACCAACAGTTGAAGTTGAGTATGTAGTTGGTTTTTACATAGACAATTCAGGAAGTGAGATTTTCATTCAGATTGATACTTGACACCAATTGCCAGAAATACATGAGGGAACATCTGGTCAATAGAAAGCTAAGTGTGAAGGATGAAAACTAAACACTCTGCCCATTCCAACACAGTTCTCATTTCTCACCATGACGGTATATTTCAGTCTCCTGTATCAACTGACAGTAGAGGAGGAATTTCAGTTTTTGGCTTTAGATATCTTTGTTCCTTTGCACTTTCATCCTTAAATCCTATGCAAAGCACTCAGTTATTTTGTGCTCATATAGGCAAAAGACTTAACTCATGATCTGGATTTAAGGACTGTCACCTACAGCTTGTTCACATGCAGAGTACGGCCCATGACAGTGGGCCATAGACATAAGTGGATTTCAGAGCATCATGGATTTTTTTAAAACAGACTGGGAGAACAATAGCCAAAATTTTCAAAAACTAAACACTACAATGAGAACAGAATTTTTGCTCTAGTCATGAGAGAGAAAACAAGCCGTATCTGACAGAAAGTGTCACATCATTTGCTACACTACTGAAGGTGCTGAGTTTGCTGATGGTCTGGAAAGTATTTGTACTTGGATGGAACAAATCACAGTTAAATAAGACTTTTTTTTCCTCTCTCTCTGAGAAACCTGAAAGTCAACAATACTTTTTAAAGAAAAAAAAGTATAATCAAGCGTGTATTAATTACAATGAAATGTTTAATATACTACAATTTTCTGCTGCCAGTGCCTCAATTATATTCAGTCTCTTATATGCCTGCAGCCACAGGCGTGTCAATACTACACACTGAAGGAAAAAACAAATTCATGTCTTATTAAATTTGCAACTGTAGCCGCACCCATTTCACACCTGAATTTCTCATCCTCCAGGCAGATTTCACTTAAAGTATTTTCAAGTGCAGTGCACTGTGTAAGAGTTTTACCATCTAGACTCTTGAGCATGCTGGTTTCTTCTCCTTTAAAATACTATGTTTATGTGGTTAACGGAGGCCTGTCAGATCAGCTTCATCAGCTCTTTCTTCCATTCAGAGCTAAAATTGTAATAATGCAGTTGTTAATGATGTAAAGCTTAGGTTGCATAAGTTTTTTTTTCTTCCTATAGTGATAATGTAGGAGTTATCTTTTAAAACTTTACATATGAATTTTTCATGTGCATTTAAGGGTGAAAGCAACTGATTTGTCTTTTGACTTACTTAACTTTTGGCCATACTCTATACTTAGACAAATTGGTGCAACCGATTTTCAGTTCTTTGGGTTTCCATACATACAGGTGAGACCTAACTTAACCTGGCAAGACAATATATTTATATGAGGAGATGCTTATATTTGTAGAAGAAAAGGAGTGGTAGAAAAAAAAGGCATAGAAAAAATGTGCTTGGATAATCTATTTAAGATTGATAAAGACTGATTAGCATTATTTATTTGGGTGATGGGATCCTATTACACCCTTCCCTGGACTCTCTGTTTCTGATCCAGTTACTCCCCATGAGATAGGGAAGCTTTAGCAAGGGGAGCTGCAGAAGTCCTTTTACTGCTTTCTAGGATATTCTGACCAGGGAGCTGGAATGCTAGTCTTACTGGTTGAATGTGCACATTCCCTCTGGCAGAAGAATCGGTTGAATTTAAGACTCCCACAGCCTACTTTGTTTTTCTAACCACGGGGTTACTGGATGGGGAGGTAAGCAGTATGCAGCATCACTGCTTCATCTACTGCTTATACAATGCCTGACCAAAGAGGCCTCCTCTGAGAAAACCCGCACAATTAGACCACGTTGATGAATAGACTGAAGAACATGTAGTCCATAGGCCTCAGCAGCACTGAGGTACTGACTCTGTCTATCATCAGGCAATTCTGAGTGTTTTCACAAAAAGACCTGCAGTGTGCTGAGGTGTTATTGAGAAGAACTTAAAGCACTTTATGCTTTAGGAGTCTTCAGAGCCAGAAGACATTTCCACAGAGATTTTGTAAATAGAAGCACTCAGCTTAAACACTTGCACATACAGTTAAGTGACATTTATGTGGGCATACTAAGACCACTAGCTAACTGATGAGAGACTGGAAATGCTGGAGGGCAGGCTGTTTTTTCCCTTCCCCATGTGAGCAACACTGATCTTCCTCAGCAAAGGAGAGTAGTCAGCAAGTGCGAAGTAGTCAGTTATGTTGGCGGGAGTAACTATGACTCTCTTAGTTACTAACTGGGCTTGAATCGGCTGYGCCACCTCCTCGTGGTCCCGCCGGATACCCCTACTGGGGGAACTGAGTGCACAGCCGTCCCAGGTTTGTGATGGTGGCGACTCGTAGTTGCCTCCGCCCTGCCGCAGAATCGGTTGATTCTCGGCAGTAAAGGGGGGGCCTAATTGGCCTTATCGGGTTTCACGGTCCCCCCTCCAAGCCATTGGCCCAGTGGCGATTCGTCAAAATTTAGGCACGGTGGCGGTCCCGACGACCGTCACCGACCTGGCTCTGACCCGCTTGGGGAACGGGTCATCCAGACCTTACCGGACGTGACACGGCATGCCCCTACTTGGAGCAGGATCGGCTTTGCTTGCCTGCCCCGTCGGCTAGTYGAGCGAGTGATGGCTGGGGGAGACCTATCCAGTGGTTCCCCCCCTGAGCCAGTGTCTGTGCTCTCCCGGGCGTTGTAGCAGGGCATGGGGCCCTGTGAGGTCCCCTGGCCTCGCGTGAGACAGCAGGGACCAAGTGGTAGTGCAGCCTACCGCCTGACCTAGCTCAGTAGAYCAGGCATGCCGCTTACCCCTTTAGCTCCAAAGGCAGAGCAAAACTCTTCACATGGACGGTGAGTCTGCTCATTTTCTGGAACCRCTGATACCCCGTCTATGCCTGCTTGTCTGTGTTGCTGGAGGGACCCTGTTGGGATGAGGCGTGTCTGTGGGGCTTAAGATCGGGCAGCCCAAATACCACCGGCTGCACCACGCCCCGGTTCCARATTCCATCCGAGCGCAGACGCCGCTCACGTCACCAAATGACGCTTCACCGGACTTGACTCAGGTGGACGGGCCGCCTTTACAACCAACCCGGAAAAGGAACCAAAAGGTTCGTAAATAGGCAAAGAGTTTGGATCAGATTATGAAATGTGGCTCCCTAATTGGCACAGGAAAACCACTGTGTTGATTGCTAGCTCTTTCCTGATGAACTAATCAGTTGTGTAACTCTTTCAAAGGGCTGTACATTGAGGGAATGTAACCCTCTCAGGTGCTTTTCAGATATACTGATGCTCATCAGAGTCATCACTTTTCCACGGTGATGTAATATTTTTGTGTGATATATGTCCCCCAGAGGACCAGTTCCATGTACACAACAAAATATCTTTCTGTAAATCCTTGGCAAAGGAGGACACATGTAAAGATCAGAATGTAGGCTATAGTCTGCAGAATTCCTGTTCTACCATAGATGCTTTGTTTTTCAAATCACATTTGCTACTGGCATGATGACTGGAACTAAGATGAATACTGACATTCAGGGCACTAGTGTCTTAGTTCATATGTTTTCTCCTACTATATAATGAAGATGATACTCAATTCTCACTGTAAAAGTTGGTTTGAAGGTTGTTAGAATTAATTCATGTTTGTAAAGTGTTACCCAAGTGCTAATGAAAACTAATGAAAATATAAAACTAATGAAAACTACTCAGCTCTAGGAGTTTCTTTATTCTTTACATCACTATCTTATTTGTAGTTACTCATTAGTGTTCCCATGCTTCCTCTTCCTTTTCCTGAGACGTCATTATAAAACAACTACTTAAAGGCAATAGATTGCTCACAGATCCTGAGCAAACCATGTAAGTACAAGAATAGTTCAGGTCTCTGTTTTTCCCATTTGTTTTTAATACTGTCTGCATTTGATGTGTACTGATCTCTTCTTTCTGTCTATGTCTCAAGAACAAGCATTTTAAAGCATAAACCAGAAGGACATTGCCTGAGCTAGTAGGAGGGGATGAAGGAAATCCTATACTGGTGGAACAATTACAGGAAGCTGACACAGCCGTTAAGATGTTTAGAAGAATCAACTCAGAAGAAAGTGGTTTTGGTATGGTGCCAAGTTACAGACGGAAATGGCTTGTATGCAGGGATGGATTTCGAAAAATAAACAAAAAATAAAAGAGCAAAAAATGACTGTGTTAATATTTAACTGAAAACAATCTTGCAACTTTGATGCAGTCTGTTGGTTTTTCACCTGTGGTAAAAGAGAACACAAGTCACATCTTTGCAGAGGGGGATTCCCTCAAAACGGAGGATACTCTCATGAGCGAAAGAGTTGTCAAAATCTTCTACTTGTCTTTAGATGGCCTGACTATCAGAGTGGATGTGACCGAACAGCATTGTATTCGGACTCTATCCAAGTGGCCCATTAGGAGCTTTTAGCATCTGGCGTATTTTCATGCTACTTTGAAGTCTAACCCGTAATCTGCACTGGTATGAAAAATGGAGAGGCACATGTAGCTTCATTCTTCATCTTCAAACACTTTCTAAAACTATAGTTCTTTTCCTTGGCATCTCAAATTTTGTTAAGTTTAAAGGACCTTAAATTTGCATACTCTCAGTAGAGACTTTCATTTCAAAAGATAAAATCACCATGCTCATGAGGTGGTGATATTCCCATCCCCCCTGGAGTGCCTAATGCTGGTCAGAAAGTTCACGTTCCACCCTCAAAGAGCAGTTTGCCATATTCCATCACCTTGGGGCTTGTGCATGTGACAAGTCTGTATTTGCACCATCTCTACAGAGTGACTGAGCAAACATAACCCAGGGCTGAGAGGAGTGGAGGATGCAGACAAGCAGAGGAACTGACAGCAGGAAGCCTAAACCATTGGTACCCTGACAATTAGACAAGACCTACCTTAAAAGGACTGAAAATATCTTGTTCACAGAGAGAAAGTGCCTTACAAAAAGTGCCTGTTAGATTTGAGACTGGGATGTAAGAGAGTGCATCTGGGCCTAGAAAGCAATGGAGGAAAGGAAAGGGAAAGACTGTGGCCAAACAAGATGCAGGGACAGGAAGAGAAGCAGTCAGTTGCTTATTAACATAAACTTAGGAACCACTGTGTGGAAAACAGGTAGGGTGAGAAATGGAAAAACAAGCTTATCAAACACAAGCTGATCTGGAAGGCTGAGATGAGAAGGAGGAAAGCAGACACGTGGAACAGATATGCTAAATAATGAGATCAAGATTGGCTCAGGAAAATGACTGAGACAACGGAGAAATAGTTGAAGAATGAAGATTGAGACCAAACATACTATAAGGGAAAGGATGGAAAAAGGGATGGGCTGAAAAGGAAAAGGGAATTAAACTAGAAAGAGGCATAAGAATCTGAACCAAATTAAAAAAAAAAAAAATCTTGTTCCAGATTCTTCAACAGAGCCTTACTTCTCCCTTGTTGTCAAAAATGTCTGTGAGACCCATAAAAAAGAGACTTATCAATAATGATATTTACATGGAGGATTCATGTATAAATTCGTAGAAATTAAGACAGAAGATAGCACTGAGTGTCAATTCCCCAGAAAGGAATCCACTCTTGACTTGAAGACAGCAAATATCTAATCAAAACTAAAGTAAGGCTGTGACTTCCATTCCAAATACACTTCTTCTTAACTTCAGTGATGAATCCTTTTTATTTGTCAGTTAGATTAAAAAAAAAGAAATCTTTTCCATCCTATTGTTTCTCACAGCTAGGGTCTTTACGTTCTAAAAACAAGTCACAGTTTGATAGTATTTAAAAACTAAACAGATTGAGCTCCGTAGATTTCTCACAGTTTTCAGATGGTAAGTCATTTTTATTGCTATTATTTTCACAAAGCTTTTCTGGTGATAGCAGTTGGAGTTTTCTGTCTTTTAAGTGTTGCAGTATTCAGCTACCAATTGGTTATTAGGTTTGTTAAGAAATCGACACGCTGGGAAAATTCACATCTATATTAAGTAATTAATTAAAATATTTAGGAGATCATTCAGGTAACCCAAGTGGACTTAACTTGTAGGTCACTGATAATTTGCCATCTTTAAGAGAAAAGGGGGTTATAAAGAAATACCGTGCCTGAATTTCATATTCTTATCAAGCTCAAGTCCTTGTGCTTTTGCTGAAGTTATTGAGCATGGCATTGATTCTTTTGTTTGGCCTAAAATAATATTAGTGTCTAAGTATTCATTTCAGGAGTCTTGCTGCTTGAGTAATACCTCCTGATAAAACATTATTTACATACCCAAATATTCATTAGCAGTTTGATTCTTTTTGTCTGGATGCAGCTACAAAAATTCTTATGAAAGTTATTATAAATTATTTATTTCTTCTTTATATATGTATTTTATACTTCATTATATATGTGTTTCATTGCATTACAGTACTTTGTATGATTACATAATTATACAATCAGTTTAGAGTTACAACATGCACTTCATAGATAATTTGTCAATAATGGCTAAAATCGTGATACGGACCCTGACCCTCAGTTCGTCATAAGAAATAAGAAATAATTCATCTCAGAATGTTCTTGTCTTCTCCTTCTTAAAAGGAAGCCACATAGTCTGGCACTTTTCAAAGGTATGTAAGGGAACTAGACCGCTCAAATCGTGTTCATATGGAAGACTGTACACCTCTCCCCTTTGACATGTGTGAAAATTGTCAGATCAGTCAGGAATACTTAATTTTCTTCTATAATACCTTCTGTATCAATATATTCAACCAGTCACAGATCTGTCTGAAAGAACTATCTCTTCGTTAATGTCAGTGTTATTTGTTATCTGTATTGCTCCCTTTTGGCTTCATGGTATAATTCTGGGTTAATTTTTGTAAGTTATTGCTTAGCCCAGGTGGCAAGCTGGTATGGGGAACACAAGAATTTCAATCTATCTAGATGTCAATATGGTAATGCTTCAGGGCTTTTTCTGTTTTCCGTTAAAAAAAATAATATTATACAACCTCCATGGTTTTTACATTAAAATGGTACTAGAAAGGTTAAGTAAGAAAGACCATATTTATCTATACCACCTCAGTTAAGCAACCTACAGTATATCACTTTTTGAAGGAAGGTAGTATTTTTCTGTGTGTAATAATATACAATGCACATAATTTAATTGTAAACAGTAAGATATGTAAAATACAGTTTATTTGTGCTTCTCTCTAGCTAGACCTCATCTTTCAAGCAATACTCCAATTCTTTGTTCATTATCCTATGCTTTGTTGCCCTCTCTACTTTTGACTGTTAAAACTTTAGAAGCAGACTCGTGTATTTTTCTGTAAAGAGCTGCTATACTAGAAAAGAAAGCATTTCCTAAAAGCCAGCTCATTGCTTATAATAAATGTGAGCTGTCATATATCACACTGTGATAGTATTTAGTAAATACAGAGGTTTTATCAGTGACTATCATGTGAATAATAAGGCTAGGTCATTTTAATATCCTTCTCTGTGAAGCCAGCATGGATAATGTCAAGGAATACGTCATTCACCCAAAAGATTCATTCAGGCACAGGCCAATAGGGCAACAAAGACTGGTACTATTCAGGAGGCAAAAGAAAAAGCCTCAGGCGTATCCCGGTCGTGATACAGTTCAGAAGGCTACAGCAGGGTCAGAGGGCTCCATGGAGAGGTCCCTGCTCCTTTTGCCCATCAGAGCATGGTGAGAGCATAAGAAATTTGTGAACTCAGGAAAGACATTTTACATGGAAAAATGTTGCTTAGATTTGGGCAAGGGTAGAAGGAGGAAGATTACTGTTGGTGGTTGTTATATTTGGTAGAGTTGGGTGCTCTCACATGGCCTTGATGAGTCTTTCTGAGCAGAGTGAACTCAGGCTGAGCTGGAAGAAGCTGCTTCAGGAAGATGTCTCTGAGGTGAGCACCACAGCACCCTCTCCTTGGCCACAGCATCTGCAACCCACAGTGTTTGGGTCAGCAGATGGATTGCCGCTATGACAAACGGAAGACATTAGTTATCTTACAGTGGTGTCTAGGAAGGCAAGAAGGCAAGTGGAGAGTTACCTTAGTGGCCGATAACAGATACGAAGAATAGGAATAAAGTTTCAATCTCCTCTTTCTGCATGACTGTTTGAAGAAATATCCCTCTCCCTAAATCCTTTCCTAACTGTGGCTTCATTCAATTTTTCTCCCCAAAAAAGGCTTAAAATGCAGAAAATCCTCCTCTTTTACTCAAACCTTCTCTGCAAGGGGGACCAGGTTCAATTATTTCTTGTGGTGATTTGAACATACTTCCCTTAGGAGACAGTCAAAACAACAGGCTATACAGTGTCATAGAGGGCATTCCTTCTGTTAGTGGTATTCTAGTTTGGACAAAACAATGAAGTTTTCATTAGATGCAAGAATGAAGGCTAACATCTATGGGTTAGGACACACTGAGAAAGCAAAACTTAGTTTCTAGGTCCTACTGTAGGCAATACTTTGCTTAAAACTTTGAAGCACTGTCTGAATCACGTGTCTGATAAATGCTGTTTAGCCACTGAGTCTTTTAGTCACCTATCCCTGCATGAGGCACCTAAATTTCTGAGGTCAACACAGCATCTTTAATGAGAAAGTGCCTCAGATACCCCCTTCTCAGCTCCATGACATACGCTGTGCAAGGGAAGAAGGTTCCTAACTTAGACGCTGCAAATATTTTAGATAATTGAATATTAAGGCACAGAAGCACTCCCTGCTGTGATATCCTGCTCTCCTCTGTGAATCTGAGCACTCCAAAGGAATACGGGTAGAAATATAGGTGCCTGCAGAATGTAACTGCTTCCATGACTTAACTGGCAACTAAGTTGAGTTTTTTGGATGAATGTTAGATACATACAGGGGCAATGTATGTAGTACCCAGGCCCTTTTGCAGAGATAGCTCCAGCTCTGATTTTGTGCTTCAGGGTAAACACACAATGATGTTATGCAATGGCCATTTACTGAACCCTTTATTCTCCTTGGGAATTAGGACTTCCTCATATTGAATATCTTGCATAGCTGGGAGGGTATGTGGAGTTTTGGACTCAGTTGTGTTATATTCTTAAAAAGGAAATTGATTCTACAGACAATGGGAGTAGATAGGTTGGGTTCAAGGAACAACAAATAAAACAGCTTTTAATATTTCGGATCTTGAAGTCCAGAAATTTTACATGTGAAAAGAGGGATAAGTCATAACTATCAAGAATAGATAGGTATTTTTTCACTGGATTTGTAATGAATTAATGAAGCTTTCATTTTTTTTTTTGTTCCTATGAGTTCATACTGAGAAGGATATGAATATAAAATACATGTATTGAAAAAACTGCAATAAATTATTTATATTACCTAGAGCAGAATTTGAATTTCTGCTACATACTGAACAACCAGGGATGGCTAAATAAATAAATAAATAAAATTATAAATAAATAAAAATAAATACCAAAAGAAAAGAAGGCTGAAAGTTTATATCAGAACTATGTTATAAGACAATCTTTCTTTGGGAGATCTTAAGTAGGAACTCACTTGTTTCATACTCTATCAACCATGGATTCTATAAATAAACATCTTATTATTTTGGAAAGATATGACACAGTTTGTTCCAGCCAGAGTCAGCAAATTATGAAAGAGGCACAGAAGAGTTGTCACTAGTGGAGTAGAGTAATTATTAGTATAAAAAGAAAAATACTATTTAATGAAAATGATGGGATTTTTCCTAAATTAAAGTGTGAAGGCTCCTCAAGATTCCCTTCCTTATGTTGTTTTTTCTTTTGATTCACTTCTATAGTAAAATAAAATATATCTGCAATTTTGTCACACAAGCGTGGTCAAACTGTACTTCTCAATTTTTAATAGTTTAAAAGGTCTGCCTTCTCTACAAGGCTCTTTTCTTGGAGAGGTTACTTTATACAGGGCTTTTTTTTTTCCTCAGTGGAGACACCTACAGGTAGAGTAACTGGGACATATCATGTGCTTCTATCAATAGAAGGCCTGTGCAGATAGACTGTCCTCTAAAGAAACTAAAAGGCAGTTTTATCTTGATAGAACACTTAAAAATCCTTGTTCTCAGAAGCTTGTATGTTACTGAAAACATCTTCCCAGAATGAAATGTAGTTCTGCTGATTATTTCTTGAGAATGAAATGTATTCAAGTTAATTCTTTACTGACAAATAATTATATGTAGAAGTTTAATTTTGTGTGTGCATTGTATAAATATAAATCAGCATTATAAGCCAAGTAATTTTCAATAAATGATGATCATTAATCTACTTCAATAATGTTAGTATAAATATTGAACATAGAATTAATTTTACATTACAGCTGGTGAAGTAATAGCCTTCCATAGTAAGTGTTTTTCACTGACATCTGCAACAACTGTTCTTTTATTTAACAATAAAACTTAACGGGAAGAATTCTGGCCATAGTCCTTGTACTATGATTGAAATACTCCATTGCAAATAGAAAACATACATTGAGGTTGCCAATATTGTAAAAAGCTGATACTACAGAACTTCTGTTTTGCCCATGCCAGCTTAAAGATTGATGTGCTTAAAGAACAAGATGGAGGAGTCACAGGTGCTTCCTTCTGACTTCTCTCTCTGATCTGCAGTTTTTGCCTGACCTTGTTTAGGATCTGAAATGATCTAATCATAGAATCATAGAATCAGTAAGGTTGGAAGGGACCTCTGGAGATCATCTGGTCCAACCTCCCTGCTCAGCAGGGTCACCTAGAGCATGTTAGACAGGGTTGCATCCAGGCAGGCCTTGAAGATCTCCAGAGAAGGAGACTCCACAACCTCTCTGGGCAACCTGGTCCAGTGCTCTGTCACTCTCACAGTGAAGAAATTCCTCCTCCCGGTCAGGCGGAACTTCCTGTGGTTCAGTTTGTGCCCATTGCCTCTTGTCCTGTCACATGGGACAACTGAAAAGAGTTTGTCCCCATCCCCTTGACACCCTCCCTTCAGGTACTTGTACACATTGATAAGCTCCCCCCTCAGTCTTCTCTTCCCCAGGCTGAAGAGGCCCAGCTCTCGCAGCCGTTCCTCATTTACAGGAAAAGGAGGGACATTCTCCTGGGTCTTAGAGAAGTCCCTTAGTCTTTTTGACTTGAGTTCCTCACCTATAATGCAGGGATACCACTAATTCTTTTGTTTGTTTGAGCTTTTAGTCCTAAAAAATAGATACTTACGTAACTTAACTCACATAAGCTGCTTCAGTGGAGAGTAGTCATGTAAACTAATTTACACTACTTTAAATATCTAACTTAAGTTCACTTCAGGACCAAACTCTGGAGCCTAAGGCAGGATGATTTATCCCACCTATCCCACCTAACTCAGGTGACTAAATTGGGAGTCTAGTTTCCTAAGATCCTTAGAATTCCTTGGAGTCCCTAAATTTCCTTAGAGTCAATGGAGATGGACATATTTACTGATGTATTTATGGTGCTGTAGTGAAAGGAACTGTGTCTTGCAAGACCTCTCATTCTCCATGGACTGCTGAAAGCACGGAGTGATTGCACTCCTAAAATAGGTAACTCAGTTGCCTGAACTTAGCTGACTGGATCTTGATCTTAGTTCTGCATTGCATCAGGGGAAAGTATTCTTGAGATCACATAAATACACAGAATAACCTAAAACAGATATGGCTATAAACCATAGAAGGAAGTGTATCAGCACTGAAATGAAATGAAATATCTACCACCTGTAGGATTTAGAAGTGAATTAATGCTTACAGCTCTCTTGCTGAATCTGAAGTATTCATTTAAGGAGTTAAAAGTGAGACCTTGCTCTACTTCAGTAGTAGAGAAGGAAAGAATGTCTCTGTGAGAGTTATTCATGCCCTTCTCTCATTCTTGCATGCACATTTCAATTGCTGTTGTCATATTTTCCAGTCTTAACATCCCCTTGAGTAATTATTGCCACACAATTAAGAAAACATTTAGAATGGAAAAGTCATTTGTTAAAGAGTTTCGTTTTAAACCAATGCTGTGCTTCTATGCTTAACTGATAACCTTTGCCTTGACAACATGCTGGGATCTGATGACTGTTTAGGTTCACTTGTTACTGATTCTCAGAGCTGAATTGTCTGTGACCTGACCTTTCAAGTAGTATATTTTGTTGCTGAAACTTATTTTGACAGGTCAGCAGGTCCACCTTGACAATCCTTAGAATGTAGAAGACATACTTACTTATTTTGGTGTTCAAAACATTTTTTCACCTTTTTTGCTTCACAGTTTGATGGATTATCCTGTAGCATTTTCTGCATTGGCATTGGATGCTATACTGTACTGTTTATATTCTTTGTATTTTTATAGTACATGTTAAGAAATATAGTGATATATCGAAGTAATCAGTAATGTTAATAGCAAAAGTTTAGGGTTAAACTAAAAATAAATAGTAAAATATCCCATATTTCTTTTTAAAATTAGATAATTTAAGAATACAATCTCCATATGTGGAGCACTGGTGTTTAGAAGAAATTTTTCAAATACTCTCGAACAATCATTTTCAGAATAATGCTAACTGATATTCTAAAAAGTATCTATCAAAGTGGATGTGTGAAATAATAGTGAAAGGTTACAGGCCTAGCTCTTCCCTCCTGCCCTCCTCACTGCTGCAAATCTGCCACTGATAATAGGCAGTGGAAGAAAGAAGATGAAAACATAGAAAGCTTGGGCTATAATGGGAGACTATTAAATTAAAAGTGATCAGATAACAAAAGGCAGAGTTACATTCAATTTAGACCTCCTTCTCATCTTTAATAAATATGTAATGATACATAAAAGAGGGTAATATTGAGAATTGTTGAAGTTAGGAATTCTTCTTCCTTATCAATTATTTACCTGTTTTTAATACTTCTGTAACTATCAGCTTTAAGTTTTTTATTGCCATTTTAAAAGCTCTAAAGGGCTCCATTCTTCTTTCTATGTCTACCAGTGTTAAACTGAATTTTGCCTTTATTCTGTTCCACTGTTGTTTTCCACCTCTACAGTTATTTTTCACCTTGCATGTATCTTCTGATCTTTTTTTGTATGTTATTTTCTGTAAAGAACAACCTCATTAGGACTTTTCCCGAGTGTTTCAGGAATAGCTAGCAGATAATGGGAATTGTCATTAATAAATAATTATCCAAAATCAGTATTATGCAGTTGCGTACTGGGACTGACACTTTACATATTTGCTAAGAATGTGAAATAGTACTAAATGATAAGAACAGTTAGACTTATGAGTGATCCATAATCAGTTGCATCACACTATACAGAGAAGCCTAATAGGACTTTAGGAAGGATGTAGCAAACAAGGTGCATTGACAGCAAAGGAGGATATGACTTTCCGTGTTGCCAGTTCAAAAACACATACAACAAAGATACAACTTCAGATGCTGATCTGAGGTACTAATAGACATTAATGGAGCTATAAAAATCATAACTACTCATAAAAGTGTTCTGATGATTCAAGGAAAAATCCTGCTTAGTGTTCAGCTGTTTAAATAACACATGTATTCTAAAAGTAAGGAATGTATTTGGCTCTATTAAAATGAGTAAAAAATCATGATGAAAGTATTATAAAGACATAATATGTAGCAACAGTGTACCATCATCCGGAGATTCAATTCCAGTTTAAGTCATTGTCTTAGCACATTATTGACACAGAAGAGTTTGGAATAGATAATGAAAATTACTGAAAGCAGAGGGGAAAAAATTATGGTATTTTCTTAGAAAGAAATGCATGTTACAATTCTACAGAATAATGATGAGCAGGCAGTTGTAAAAGAAAGTGTTCCTCTTTAGTTTTTTCTCCAAAGCCAAGAGTAAAAGGGCAATCACTAATATTGTCAGGCATCTCGTTTAAAATCAGGAAATGGAAGGAAGTTTTTATGTAACACAAAATTAATGGCATTCTTCAGACCACTGCTTTAAATTCATAGCAAAGCCAAGAATTTAGCAGGAATTTTTTAAGGGTTAGAAAGTTATAGATATAAAAAGAACATTCACAGTTACATAGGTGTGAGAGGAATTATACACACACACGCAAGATACTAAAGAACTTTAATAAAGTTGCAACATCTTCCTTCCAAAAAAGCTGGAGAATGCCAGTATTAAAGTTGCCTGCCCAACATTAATTTACCCCTTTACACATGTGATTATAATACAGGTTTAAGTTAAATGATCATATCCTTTTTCCCACAGGACTTCTGTCTCATTTTAGTTATGCTACAGGGACATGTCCAGGCAGAGTCAAAACTATCTGCCTATGCACCTGGTAAATCGAGTGCAACCCCCGCCCCCACCCCAGACCTAAAAAGAACAGCAGCAAAAAACCTCTGGTCCAAAAGCTGTACGGTCATGTTGGCAAAGTGCTGCATTTGATTTAATATCCCTTCTGCAAGAAGGCTGCACGGCTTCCCTGCCACAGCTGGCTTGCGTCTGGCCGGGCTGGAATGCAAGCGGAGCTACTCAGGCTGTCTGCAGCTGTCTGTGGAGCTTTGCCTCTGGTTATGTCTTGCCTGAACACTGATATATCTTCATTGGCAGGTGCAGATTTTTAATTTTGAGAATATTAAGCTCAGCAGTGGTCTCTTAAACAACTTACAACTATATTCTCCACTTCTTGAATTCATTCAAGGCAAAATGTTGCTCTTAGTTAAAGACATTTTCTTTGAGTGACTTGTTCTAGGGGACGTTGCACAAAGTCTTTTTCATCTCTGAACACTTTTTATTCTTTCCTTTATGATTTTAGATAATTGTGCCTGTGAATTAGCAATTTCCAAAATGGTGGTTGCTAGCACAGTACAGCCAGAAAGCCATTTGACAAGCCTGTGAGGAACGACATTCAGAAAGATCTCTCCCATCCAGTTCTTTTTGCCCTCAGGCTTCTGCTACACGGGTCGTTTGAATGGGGTGTAACATGCAGTAGTGTGTAGGTACTCTCGCCTATCACGGTGTCAGTGAGCGTCTCTATATGCTGTAATATAAACTGCACTGAAAACAGAATGCTTGTTTTTTTTTTAACTGACTCCACTGACTCCAACGCATTTATTGCTCCATAGTGAAACACCCTTTACAGACCTCCACGCAAGCAAAAATGTTTGTTACTGACCCACCCACTTTACAAATTGCCTTGAATATTGAATTGCCGGAACAGATGAAATTTAATTAGAATACTATGTGAAAATTAAGGAAAGGGTATTCATTATCAGAATTTTCGTATCAGAAATACGCTATTGATTTTAATAAACATTCTATGTTTTTCTGTTGATGTCCAGCTGCTCTTTCATGTTCAGAAATTTACCTCTGTTTCACATTAGCCTTCTTGTATATTTAAAACAAGCTCTCCAGAAGATTTTTTTAAATTTAATTACTTGGCATTTAAATAAATCTGAAGGGTAACATTTTAAGGAAATTAATTGCAGTACAGTTCCATTTATGTCCCCTCCAAAAACCAACAAAACAAAAGCCCCGTAAGCTCACAGCTGAATGGATTAACTTATATTCTGAAACCAGGAAAAATATCTCAAATCTATTTGTAAAAGTTCTTCTGATTTCTGCTGGTGTAAACCCAAAGTAAACCTGCTAATTCTGGAGAAATTCTTTGGACAGACACTAGTGCAAATAAACTCAGAATTTGACCCAAGAGAAAGAGGGCCAGATAAAGCATTCTTAGAGAAACTTAAGTTAATAATTTGATACAATGGATTAATCTGATTATTATTTCTCTTGTAAAGGTCACTGAAGGCTAAGCTGATTAGTAGCTGGAGAAAGTGTCTCATACTTTCAGAGTTGGTTAGCATGCTTATACAGAATCTAAAGCTAGCTTGCATTTTTAAGTTCCTCCTCAGTACATATAAATGCTTTATATAAATACCTACTGCATCACCTATGATCACCTCAGGAAAAATTCTTCAGATGTCTTCTTAAAAGTGAATTGTACTTGGAGTAAAATGACAAAGCACTGCAACATTTATCTGTGAATGTGGAATACTGCTGTGAATGAGGCATTTGAAACAGGAAGCTACTAGAGCCCTGGTTCTTCAGCTTACAAACAGAATGTATGGTAAAAGTCGTCTCCTTTCTTGCATTTTTGTTATAATGACACCAGCTCTTGAAGGAAATCAACAAAAAAATCACATTTCAAAAGAAATGAAATAACATATAAACATACCAACATGGGAAAGGTTTACCAAATGATTTCTCTATTGCAGTATATTGCAGCAACACTAATGTGAATGATGCTGCCTTCATGCTAATTATTCTGGGGAATTCAGTTTGTTCAGTGTTGATTTTGGAACCCTTGCAGTTGTACAACACAGAAATACCCTTAGCTGGTCTGTCTAACCCATATCCTGTGGGCAAAATGGAAGCGATTGTTTAAGTTAGTGTCTAAACGGGAAGAAGAGGATGGCCTGGTGATACGAGTTGGACGAGGTGTTTGCTGAGGCGAAGTGGTTGAGCTAAATGAGGAGAAGAGGCTCACGACAACAGCAGCACTGTGGGAAAAGGCCATAGTAGGTGAGTTCAGATCAATAGGCAGGGAGGAGTTGTGCAGGGCCCCTAACTGAAAAGTGAAATATTTGAACTACATGTGTTTGGCATTTGCAACCATTGAAGAGTTTAGATGGTGATGTATCATGTACTGAATCAGCATAAAATTAGGCCTGTGGCATTCATATATTTACATCCCAAAATCAAATACCTGATCTAATTAAATTATATGCTGACTAAGCATAAAATAGGGCACTCATTATGAAAATACCTAAATAGTATTTAGATAGTATCTAAAATTGACCAGCTAAAACAGTTCCCATGCCTTACCCACGAAGTGTTGACATTTAATAACTGTTCTAATAATACACAAATAGATACTTTTAGCATTTTGAAAACTGTATCACGGGGCCACTTTCATTCTCAGTAAATTGTCTGTTGGCTGGTATAGGCATATTTTTTTCTGATTATACCTACCTATGCACAGATGAATTCAGACTTTTGTAACGAGTTGAATGTGTGGCACTATAAATGCCTTTACTTACATAAGGATGCTTTCTGTGAAAATGAATGTTTGGAGAGATGTTGCATGAGAGTGTTGCCAGTTAATAATTTTCTTCAAAACTGCTTTCTTTATTCTTGTTTTAAAAAAAATTATCGTAAGATGTTCTCAATCAAATGGGAATTATAATTCATGGATTATCCTGAACTTGCTGACAAAAAAGATCTCTCTTTGCTACAGTCACACCCTGACTATGTTGTACACCATACATAGAACCAATAAACAATGAGTAATAGTAATCTTCAATTTAATAAACCATTTATTAAACTAGATTTTTTTATAAAGCTACATTTTTTTTGTAATTAATTTAGCCCCATGAGATGTTTCAAAAGATAGTTTTGTCTTTTCAATTCTAATTTAGAAAGTGTTCTAGCCATCTTTTATTCTAGTTCAGGCAGGCAACACCTGTGCTTCTACTTTTAAGCTCAAACATTTTTGAGCTCAGAAAAGTTGGTGGGTGAAAAATGAACTGAGGCTTATCATTTAGATAGCCACAAACTAAAATGCAGCCAGATCAAGGAATTTTACCACAACCCGCTACTGAAGATACTGAAGTATATTGAAGATACTTGAGGAGATACTGGTTAGCTACTTAAATGTCAAAGACTATGTGAAGTCAATGGCAGCTAAGATGGATGGATGCAACTCTTGTCAAACGTGATCTCCAGAGGTCCCTTCCAACCTTATCCATTCTAAGATATACCAACAATGCTCAGCTGACTTCATTACTATCATAATACCTTTATAGCTTTTCTTTTATGCCACACTGCATGACATCAGAGTTTGACAATATTGCTGCAGAATGGATCATGCTTAAGAGGGAATGTGACTTGCAGACCACATCCTGTTGAACAACAGCCTTATGGCAATGGCAGCAGCGTGTGCTTATATGGAAGAATAATATTGGAAAAGTATTTTCTCTATTCCCTACAACCATTTTAATGTGATTTAATGATTAGAAGGAAGGAAAGTCACACCATATGTCTGATGTGTTCCTTACAGATCACTGACTAAAAATCATCTTATTAAGTTCTGAGTACTTACTGTTTTTTTCTCCTATTTTCAGCTCCTCAGAGAAAGCTAAAGTCAGTAGATTATCACACTAGAACAAGGAGATTAATCTCCCATTATAGCAGACTATTTTTGGAGTCAGGAGACCAGACTTGTTTCATTTTAAATGTGCTATAAGTGACTAAGGTTAAGGTTACTAAAACAAATTATACCACTGAGTAATTGCCATGGCTATGCAGAATACTGGTATTGCAGAGATCACAGTTTGAGAGTTGCTGGTATAACATACTTCTTGTGGGAGGTACTGACATATACGTTGAATTCATACTACTAGAGAAATTAATGGAGCAGATTAAAAGATTAATAACGAATTGTAATAATTCAATTTTTTATTTTTCTCTTATTTAAAATTTACAATTATCTTACTTGGTTGTTATTTGCAAATCATGACTGAAGCATGTGTGTCCTTTTTTTTGTTAAATGTAAGCTTGAGCTTTCATTTCAGATGCAAAAAGGAAACTAACTCCGGTTTAATTCCAACTCACAAAAATCTGTAACAGCTTTCAGAGCTGCAGTATATACTTTTTTCACAAGAAATGATTCTTTTTTTCTCATTTTTCGTAGCAAAAGTTAACCAAGCAGTTGAATCAGAAAGGAAATACTGATGGAAAACTATGACTGTCCCATTAGAATGGGAACTAGAATTCCATTGGTTAGATCTTTTAGTTAAACCCAAAGGATGTGTTGGAGGTCAATATGAAAAGTGGCCTTTCTCCCTTCTTTAACCACAGCTAATGGGACAGCTTATAGAAAACTTACCTAGCCCTTCGGATTGTGTAATGAAGCAGGCCACTTACTTACACCAAAATATTCACAATCGCTAATGACTTGAGTACTCTACATGTGTGGCATACAACTTCTGCTACCCTAGGTGAACTTGTTTGACCTAAGATGGAACATTCAGCATTTACTGAAATGCAAAATTCCTTGAATTATCTCAAATTGGACAACTGTTAATCATTAAACTTCAGATTCTGGTGTTTAATGATTAAAGTTTAAACTCTAGTTTTAAAACAAGTTGATATCTGATCGTTGAGCACCATGAAAATCCTTTTGGAAAATAGACATACCAAGAGCATGAAACAGAGATAAGAATTTTGATGAAATGGAAAAGTGAAAGGACTGGGATTTTGTGGGATGTCTGATACAATGCAAAAAGTAATAACTAGCTTAATCATGAAAACAGTTTCCTCATAGACTAGCTCTATCTCCTTGAAATAGGGAAGGAGGGAGAGGGAACTATAAAGATTATACAGGTTCAGCTTTCTGCCTACTGCTTTTCTAAGAAGCTAGACTTCTTGATTAGCTGTTCTTGGGGAGAGATGAAGAGGAGAAGGTCCAGGGGAGGTTTTCATCCACTGTGGATAATACTTAGGGCTAGGAAGGCAGAGCCTTGGCAGATCCGTTTAGCAGAGGCTGGGGAACACAGATCAATGAGTGAGTAAACGAGATAGTAGAGGTTATAATTATTTTAAAATTTATCTTGCAGCAATTAACCGTATAAAGTATCAGACTTGCTTGCTCATTTTCAGAAGACAAAAAGCACCTCTGTTTGTAACAGGCAATATATAGCAAGACTGTCTCTGTTTTAAAAACAAAACATATGTTCATTTGAGAGGAACCAAGGAAAAAACGTAGCTGAATAATGGACTCGGATCTCACAATTTGTTGCATCTTTTTGCTTAGAAAAAACAAAAGTAGCACTACAGCTAGGGGAACTGAGCTAAACTGGTTGAGAAATAATGAAGCTGCCTGATAAAAATTTTGAGATACAGCTGTGTGCAGAAAACATACCCTGAGTAACATTTATTACAGTTTCCTCAGACTTCTTCAGGTTATTTTCTATCTTTTTCACATTTCTCCCCCCCTTTTTTTTTTAACAATAGGCTTTCATCTTCACAGTTGCTGCCAAAGTAGGCCTGAAAACCCCTGTTTTGTTTATCATCTTTGAAGTACACAGAGATCGTGATATAGCTGCTACTTTCCAGAGATGCTCTCCAAATATCTACATAGCTAGTCAAAACAATATGTGATGGCACATTATTTCTTCTTATTCTTACCAAGAGGAGAAAGTATCATCTACTTGGCAGGTTGTGCATCATCTGTCAGGAATTCAGAGGGACCTTTTTAGGATGCTTCTGTTACCACAAACAGTAGGTGGCAACCATGCTCCCTGCACTTCGTGACAGCACTCCTTAAAATCCTAACTACCCTAGGCTTGCTGCCCTAGGCTGTACTGTCCTAGGCTTTAGCTGAAGTTGGAGCTGACTCAAAACTTATCAGTAGTATAGGCAAAATTAGATGTTAGGCAACTGTGAAGGGGAGGACTTGAACTTAAGTCTGTGCCAGACAAGTGGGCGTTAGAAGTGGCTGTCATCCGTTCCTAGTATTTCTGCCCTTCTCATGGCTTCTCAAGCCTGATTAAGACAATTGTACCTGAAACTGGTAGATATTCTCTGTCTCCATGTACCATTGCACTCTTCTGCCTTTTCCCACATACCAGTGCTATGTTACCTCATACAAAAGAAAAGAAATGAGCTACATCCTTGGCAGTCTGCTAGGCAACTCCCTAAGTTGTCTATGCCTGAAATTGGTCAGGACATGTCATAGTTACCATGAGACTGGGAGTGCTGACATATTTTTTCCGCAGAACATTTGTACATGATAGTGTCTCCAGAACTGCATTCACTGAGAGAATACAGGTCTTTTTGTATAAGCAATACAGTAACCTCATGCACAGGGGAAATTTGGAAATCCATTACTACAGCAATTTTTTTTCTTTTAACTTCTTCAGTGCTGGCCAAAATTACAGTTGTGTTTAGCCAAAGAAAGCAAAATAATCCTGTTGATATAAAAGAATATGTCAAGTGGGGTTTACCAAGGTATTTCCCAGAAATGATCTAGTCACGGTTGTAGCTCTCCCAGTGTTTGACAGAAATCGCTGAAATGATCCTTGAGCATAACAGCCTATTGCGGTTCTCAGTGTGTTATTGTATTTTGCTGTATTTCTTTTAATAATTTTTTTGACCTATGACTTGCTGATGTTTTAAAAGAACTGAATGAACTTTGCAACGTTTCTGTGAACATTAATAACTATGGAAATGCTAATGGAATATCTAGAAGGGATGTGAGGTGTTGTGTAGTTATTCGTTGGTAAAGGTTACACTCTTCACCTACTTAAAACATGAGTTTAATTTCAAAGTATTGCATTGTAAATTATGATACTGGATTCATATTCTTATTGTCTTAGACTATAGGTGGGCAAAGGAGCCAACAAGTGTCTGTTTCACAGGAATAGAAGAGTAATATCTCATATTACCTAGAAAAAATAGAAACTTTTCTTCAGGCATTGAGGGCTATGCATCCTCAGCTTTGCCTGTTTTTTAGATGTTTATGTGAGATGATCTAATAAAATGTGTTCCTTTTCTTTATAAGTCTTGTGCAATGTGACCTAAGTTTATTCTATTGACATCTGACCTAATAGCAATTAGCAACCACCATTGCAGGTTCAGGCCTGCAAGATTGTCATTGACCACTGCTGAGCTTACGCTATTTCCACTAGAGTGAATGCCACTGGTGCAGTTACTCCATTTGTGTATTTGCCCTGATGTCAGTGTAGTAGCAATTTGACATTGTTTAGAGGCTCCTGATTCATAACTGTGTTTAAGTTAAAGTAGGTGAATTATTATCAGAAAGACTTAATGACTCTCTGAAGAAAAAGGCAGGGCTGTCAAAATAGCCAGGAAGGTTGTAAAAGATTTTTGTTTTTTTTTTTTTTTTTTTTACCAAGCCAGGGATCCAAACCCAATTTTTTAGCTGATTTACTTAGCATATACATCTTCTTGTAAACTAGTGTATTTTTCGCAGCTCTGGTCTGCAGTTACTTCAACACAACGCACATACTCTTATCTTTAGGAGAGGCACTACCATTTCCTAGGAGGGACTAGGGTTTAGCTGCAAGAATATTTAGCTGTATAAGAGAATCCCTTTCCATTTGGATGAGAATTTTTAATATTTAAATACACCATAAAAAAGGTTAAAAATGATGAGTATTGGCTAAATAGATATAAAACTAATTGATGAGGGGGAGAGATGATTTTAAACCTAATTTAATATATTGTAACATGGGTCACTATTTTATTAGTTCTTTCAGCACTCATCTATGGTCTGGTGTGAAAGAATTACACAGCACCAGACAATATGGAAACTTCTCACTCTGTTCACATTAAAATATTTTTAAATATCTTAGGCTGAAGTAACTGCTGGAGACATCAACCAGTTCAGTACACTGCAGAGTAGATTACTCAAGCCATGCAACAGAAGTGGGATTCATTTCACCTTATTTCTATCATCTAAAAGGTGGATAACTCACCTACGCTAGTCATCTAGACTCTTTCTACAGTGAATAGAGAGATTGAAAGAAAAATCAGGTTTATTTCAGAGCTCTGGGGATGTCAGTCAAAGGTCTGAGATCCCAGGTCATTTTCTCCTCAATCCTGCCACTGAGGGGGAAGGATGGGAGGAAGAGGAGACGAATTTTCCTGATCAGGAAGAGGAAGTTGATGAGGCATGCTACAGACAGCTGGAAGTAGCTTCATGATCACAGGCCCTGGTTCTCATGGAGGACTTCAACCACCCTGATACCTGCTGGAAAGACAACGTACTTAGGCACAAGCAGTCCAGGAGGCTCTGACAGAGCGTGGATGCTAACTTTTTGAGACAGGTGGTGAAGGAGCCAACAAGGAGGGGTGTGCTACTGGACCTTGTACTAACAAACAAAGAAGAACTGATTGGAGTTGTGAAGGTTGGGGGCAGCCTTGGCTGCAGTGACCATGAGATGATGATGTTCGGGACTGTGTGTGGAGGAAGCAAGGCAGTAAGTAGGCTCACAACCCTAGTCTTCAGGAGGGCAAATGTCAGCCTCTTCAGGGACCTACTTAGAGAAATCCCATGGGTTAGGTCCCTAGAAGGAAGGAGAGTCCAAGACAGCTGGTTAATATTCAAGCATCACTCCAAGATCAAGAGCAGTGCATCCCTATGAGGAAGAAGTCAAGCAAAGGGTTGGGAGACCTGCATGGATGAACAAAGAGCTCCTGACAAAACTCCAACAGAAAAAGAAAGTACACAGAATGTGGAAAAAGCAACAGGCCACTTGAGAGGAATATAGGAACATTGTCAGAGCATGCAGGGATGCCATAAGGAAGGCTAAGGCCCATTTGGAATTGAATCTGGCAAGGGGTATCAAGGACAACAAGAAGGGCTTCTTCAGATACATCAGTAGTAAAAGGTAGACTAAGGAAAATGTGGGTCTGCTGCTGAATAGGGTGGGTGCCTTGGTGTCGAAGGATACAGGGAAGGCAGAGTTATTGAATGCCTTCTTTGCTTCAGTTTTTATTGCTAAGGCCAGCTCTCAGGAATCCCAGAGCCTGCAGAAAAGAGAGAAAGTCTGGAGAGTGGAAGACTTTCCCTTGACTGAGGAGGATCCTCAGTCCTGGGTCCAGCCTTGTTCAACTTTTTCATCAGTGACCTGGATGAGGGGACAGAGTGCCTCCTCAGCAAGTTTGCTGATGATACCAAACCGAGAGAAGTGGCCGATCCATCAGAAGGCTGTGCTGCCATTCAGAGAGACCTGGACAGGCTGGAGAACTGAATGAAGAGGATCCTCATGAAGTTCAACAAAGGCAAGTGCAGGATCCTGCACCTAGGGAAAAATAATGCTATGCACCACTACAAGCTAGGGGCAGACCTGCTGGAAAGCAACTCTGCGGAGAAGGACCTGGGAGTCCTGGTGGACAACAAGGTGACCACGAGCCAGCAATGTGCCGTTGTAGCCAAGAAAGCCAATGGTATCCTGGGGTGCATTAGGAAGAGTGTTGCCAACAGGTCGAGGGAGGTGATCCTGACCCTCTACTCAGCCCTGGTGAGGCCTCATCTTGAGTACTGTGTCCAGTTCTGGGCTCCCCAGGACAAGAGAGACACGGAGCTACTGGAGAGAGTCCAGCGTAGGGCTACAAAGATGATCAGAGGGCTGGAGCATCTGCCCTATGAGGAACAGCTGCGAGAGCTGGGCCTGTTTAGCCTGGAGAAGAGAAGACTGAGAGGGGATCTCATACAAATTTCTTAAGGGAGGTTGTCAAGTTGATGAGGCCAGGCTCATTTCAGTGGTATCCAGTGACAGGACAAGAGGCAACAGGCACAAACTGAAACACAGGAAGTTCCACCTGAATATAAGGGAAATCTTCTTTACTGTGAATGAGAGAGAGCACTGGCACAGGTTGCCGAGAGATTGTGGAGTCTCCTCTGGAGATATTTAAAACCTGCCTGGACATGATCCTGTCTAAAATGCTCTAGGTGCCACTGCTTGAGCAGGGTAAGTGGACTAGAAGGTTTCCAGAGGTTCCTTCTAATCTCAACTATTCCATAATTCTGTGATTCTGTTATTTAATTCCAGCTGTCTCAGACATATGTTATGAGGGGGCTTAGTCAATATTTGAAGGTGTCTGTTTGTCAGCTACAGAGAATGCCTGGGCAACCAGATAAGTCTAATTTTATACCTAACTTTTAGATATCTATATTATCAAAGATAAATCACTGTCTAAATTACAATCTTTATTTTCTTTTTTTATTAAAACAGATAGTAAAAATAGATAGTGAGAAATGTGGAAATGAATATGACCAGCAGCCAAGCAAAATATTTGCCAGCCTGAAGCTAAAGGGAGGAAGGAATATCTCCATTACACTAAAATACAAAGTATATTATTAATATATCAGTAGTAGCATCTGCATAAGTCTTCTGTTTCTTCATTACAATGTATAAATGTATGTGCCTACCCAAAGCAGTCAGGTAGCTGCCATCAGACCATGAGATCCAGGAGAGGTTTCTTTTTTAAAAAAAACTTATCTACTTTTTTTTTTTTTTTTAATGGTTTACTTTAAAACTTCTTTCCTTCACCTAGAATTATAAGGAATTTCTGTCTTCCCCTATTTGGATTCTTGGTGAAACTTATTAGGACTTGTGCAGTGAATGGTTTTTGGGCCCCAAGTCCATATTGAAGTATGGACTCTAGGCATCTCGTATACTCTTTCTGGTTATCTTAAGTACTCTGAAGAACTTCAGAATTTTTGGAATAGCTTTTCTAAGGATCCCATCAAATTGGCCTAAGATCACACTTAATTTCAAGTACAGATTCATCTGGAGAAAAGAAAAACCCAAACCTTCAATCTTTATTTTGAAAATAAAAAGGAAAGAGCATAAATATAAAAGAAAACAGGGAAGTTTCTATGAACTGTTTTGCTGGAATGAAGTGTTGGCTATGACTCTATTTGTCTTTGCAACTGCCAAGAATTTCAGTTACACTTAATTCGTCTCAAAGCACATGGTGTACATTTTTTTCTGCATAAGAACAACAGAAGTTAAGGAAAAGAACCAAGTTCATCCCTGGAGTAACTCCAGATCTCAGTGTTCTGTATTTGATCATAGTTGACCATAAATTCTCAGTTTAATGGCTAGATACTATCCTTCACTTCAAGTCCTTCTTCCACTTGGCATACAGTCTTCATAATGGACTCCTGTATAATGCTATTCACACAGAAAAAGTACTATTTGCTGGCTGCTGCTAAGCCTTAGTAGCAGGATGGATAGATGGATAGAGCAGCAAAGATAATAGAGGAACAAAAAAAAAAGAAAAAAGAAAAAGCAAATGAAACAACAATTGCCTAAAACTAAGCAGAAGCTGTCGACCTGAGAAGATGATCTTCATTTCCTATTTATATATCTAATCACATTTCCTGTATATGTCTTCAGATATATAAGATATTAATATAATTGGAATGTTGTCAAGTTATCGGTATGTGACTGCACCTGATGTAAGAGAAGCATAATATTTTACAAAGGTTTTCTCCTGAACTCGTTTGGTGCCTTTATAGCAGAAAGTAGCTGCCAAGAAAAAGATACCATCCCAAAAGGACTGTTTCAAAATTGGTAGTTATAACAATATCTTGTGGTTTGGTGATAGGATTAAATGTCCACTGAGTGCAAGGTCAAGTCCAAAAAATAAATTCACTTTTGACCTACTTCAGATTTCAAATTGTTCCACCAAGGACAAAAGGCTACGTAACTCATTACACATTGCCTTATAGTCCTATTGCTTTATAATCATACTTCATTCTGAAGTTTCAGTACTCCCATTATCAGTAGCCCCTAAAATATTTCAGAAAGGAGGAAAGCAGACTGTAGCAGTCTGTTTCCTCTCTACATTTCATTGTGTTCTCCTCTAACCACCTGGTCTCCAGTGCTGTCATGCTGATGTGGGAATGAAGTCCTGAGACTTTGAAGAGTCCAGCTGAGTTCACATGTTTTAAAGTCACTTTAACTATTTTTTCTCAAAATGATCAGTTGTCAGGTTACCTGATTCTGTTAACACCCTAGTGTAGAGTCTAAAGAAAAGGACTTATGCACTCCGTGTTCTCAACACAGTTTGGGAGAAACTGGCCACAGATTTAAGTATGACTTTACAGGAACATGCTGTACCAGATCTCCTAGATATTGTGAAACTAATGACAGGCTTAAGTTTCAAGCTTTTCAGATAACTTCTCCTTCACCAGAAACAATGTTATATTTAAATCTTTTCCTCTAGGCAGTCAGGGAATAGAGGAATTGTCATTATGCCGACAGATGACATGCTCTGGGTGTGTTACCACATTCGAAGATGGACAGACTATGAGTTATCTGCTGCCAAAACCTTTGTTCTATTGGAGTATCAAGTATGATAGTAGAATATGCCACTGTTTGGTCTGCATTTAGGATAATTGACTCAGATACCCAAACACAATCTGTTTATAAAAAAATTAATCTATTGGAAAGTTACATTGGTTAACTGTACATTTTGTTTTAATGGTTATTCTTTTCATGGTATTGCACATCTTCCCATCTCTCCCTAGACAGATATATAGTGAAAATATACATTCAAAAACCTTTGGAAAGCTTTGTGCTAGCAATTGTGTTTCATTTGAGAAAATAACTGCGTAAAGCAATGTCGCCCTTTCCTAGGTTTAGCGATGCCTTTCACCACATCTATATGGAAGTGTTATCAGAAGCACCCACTGAGAAGAAGGAACAATGAACATTACTTTCACTGTTGCACATCATGATGCATGGGTTTAAGGAGATGAAAATACCATTTTCTGCTTTGCATGGCTGTTGAGAAAAAGTCTGAATGTTGAGCCTATTCACCCTGCACCCCAGTGCCTAGAAATATTATTGCCTCTGCCGCTTTTGAGAATAACGTCTCCCAGATACTACAGATTTGCCTTCACAGGGACTACAGTTCCTGTCCACACAGATGTCCTTTCTGTCATCATGACTGTTGTGTCATCATGACTCAGTGCACTTAAGATCCTCAGTTCCTATTTTATGAGTTGCCTTGCTGTTTGAGGTCAGATACATCTCTTCAATTGAGACTGAAGGCCAAGCTCTGCAGAAAAACAGGCAACACATAAAAGACAACAGCCTTTCATTTAACTGATGATCATTCTGTTGGTGTTTGGTTGGTTTTTCCATTGGTGAGAATGCTTGTCTTAGATTAAAACAGCACAGCTGTGAGATCCTGCCTCTTAGCCTCCAGCCCATGCTGCCTGCACACAGATATTGTATATGTCAGCTAATGTAATAGATGCTAAAGAAGCCAGAGATTTCATGACTTTCTGCTCGAAAGAGCCTGGGGCAGCCTCCCTTGAGACTGCACAGCATGTGTGGAAGAGATCAGACAGTTCAGCCAAAGGCAGGCATTAGTATACTGGTTATACAAGTGCACAATGTGGGCTTAGCTGCTTTGCAATAACCCCTCAGAGCATCATCATTTTATATTAGCTGCAGATTTAAGTATATGAGTTCAAAGTGGGTACAATATACCACCAAATCACAGTACTCCATTCATTCTCACCAGCAGTAGCACCATACACTCAACTTGCTGTCACAGACAAGCAACTGAGTGCCAAGTGCCAAAGAAAGGAAACTGAGAACCCATATGACCAATGCGAATTATCTGGGAATAATCTAACACATAGGATATAAAGCTTTCTGTGCTCACATTTAAGCTGTGAGCATCTGGTCTTGGCCATATTTGGTCTACTACCAATGAATGGACAAATCTGTCATCTGTGGATACCCTAACAGAACTAATATCTTCCAAATAAATGTCTCAGCAAAAATAAACGGCAAAGGAGAAGATCTGTTCATTACACTGCTCCAAAAATAGGTATACATTAAAATAGAGTCAAGTGTTATACAAAGTGCCCTGGCAACAAGAACTAATATTGCAGTGAGTTGTAAGTCCCAGGAATGCAAAGGGAGTTGGGCAAACAAACTGAACTGCTCAGTTATAAACATAGGCTGCTGCAGAGAAGGCAACAACCAAAATGAAACTTGTGAAGGGAACTTCTGCATACCACAGATCTAATGCATTGCCTTCAGGCAAAATATCACAGAGGAAGTAAAGGCTTTGAAACTTTTAACAAAAGAAAGGGAGAACTTCAGCTGCATTGAAGTGGCGCAGAAAACAGAGCAGGACCAGTTTCTAGTACATGTCAGCCGGTAAAGATTTCCTGGTGGTGGGAAGCAAAAGGAAGCTTTCAGTATTGTATCATAGAATCAGTAAGGTTGGAAGGGACCTCTGGAGATCATCTAGTCTAATCTCCTTGCTCAGCAGGGTCACCTGGAGCATGTTAGACAGTGATGCATCTAGGCAGCCCGTGAATATCTCCAGAGAAGGAGACTCCACAACCTCTCTCGGTAACCTGTGCCAGTGCTCTGTCACTCTCACAGTGAAGAAGTTCCTCCTCCCAGTCAGGCGGAACTTCCTGTGGTTCAATTTCTGCCCGTTGCTTCTTGTCCTGTCACATGGGACAACTGAAAAGAGTTTGTCCCCATCCCCTTGACACCCTCCCTTCAGGTACTTATACACATTGATAAGATCCCCCCTCAGTCTTCTCTTCCCCAGGCTAAATAGGCCCAGCTCTCGCAGCCTTTCCTCACAGGGCAGATGCTCCAGCCCTCTGATCATCCTCATAGCCCTACGCTGGACTCTCTCCAGTAGCTCCATGTCTCTCTTGTAGTGGGGAGCCCAGAACTGGACACAGTACTCGAGATGAGGCCTCACCAGGGCTGAGTAGAGGGGCAGGATCATCTCCCTCCACCTGCTGCCAACACTCTTCCTAATGCACCCCGGGATACCATTGGCTTTCTTGGCCACAAGGGCACATTGCTGGCTCATTGTCAACTTGCCATCCACCGGCACTCCCAGGTCCTTCTCTGCAGAGCTGCTCTCCAGAAGGTCAGCCCCGAGCTTGTACTGATGCCTCCCTAGGTGCAGGACTCTGCACTTGCCCTTGTTGAACCTCATGAGGTTCCTCTCTGCCCAACTCTCCAGTCTGTCCAGGTCTCTGTGAATGGCAGCACAGCCCTCAGGTGTATCAGCCACTCCTCCCAGCTTGGTATCATCAGCAAACTTGCTGAGGAGGTCCTCTGTCCCCTCATCCAGGTCATTGATGAAGAAGTTGAACAGGATGGGACCCAGTATAACCTCTCATATTTTCTCCTGTCACACTCTCACCAGCCAGTGCAGTATAAAATTTCACTTCTCGAGATACCAGCTGGCCACATTTATAATCCCCTCCCTATTTCTGCACCTGCCTTTGCTCTAGTACATATTTCAGTCATAAAAATAAATTAAAACAATGATTTGATGAAAATACTTAGCTGACAAGTAATTCTACCCATAAATATTTCAGATAACTTTTTGGAAGATTTTTCTTATTAGAAGGAAAGCAATTTCAAAGTGGTTCAGCCGCAGTGTGCTTCCTGTACTAATACTGGATGTGTGAAAGCCAGTGGTTGATTTTTACTTTGGAGAGAATCACAGCTCAAGTAATTACTTGTATTTCACAGGTAACTTGGATATACTGAATACAGGAATACCATTTCACACTAACGTATTTTAAATCTATGTATGCTGTTTGTGGCTGCAAACCTGCATACCTGAACTTCTGCATACCTGAACTTCCTTAAATCAGATGGTTATAATGCTCCTTGATAAACTTGATTTAAAGGCCAAGCTAAGACTCACCTTTCAGACCTAATAATCCTTATGAAGATCCCTGCTAACTACATTACTGTGACTATATCTACAGTTTGTGGTTTATTTTAACAAATATCAACCTTTTCAGTTCTCTGATTTTCTCTAGCTTTATTGTTGCTGGCTAACAATAAAGAAAATATATTTATTTTTAGCAGAACAAGTGAAAGATAAAAGCAAACAGTCAGTTTGTGTCTTAGTTCAGAAAAATTATGAATAGACAATAAAGAAATATTTGTTTAAAATACAGTGATAAGAATTACCAGATCTCTATATCTCTTTTATTCTTGTCCAGATACATAGGTTAAATGAATTACTATGAATGCAAGACAAAAAAAGGCGGACTTAACTTTAACACTAACTACATGAAGTTCATTAGTGGAAGTATACAGCACTCCAAATATTAGGTTACATACATGTATTTGAACTCCTATAAAGCACAAAGAGTTGAGTCAAGCATCAAACTTTATCATTTGTTCCAAACATTTCCATATAGCTGCTCTGCATGAGATACTCATGAATACAAACAAGTAGTCTAGGTACTAATGTGAGTACATTATGTAGAAGTTTACTTCAAGAATTATTAATCCCTTTCGGTTTCATTTCAGTGTTCTTTTCTTATTACAGATTTCCCGGTCCTACCCATCATTCTTTGATATTTGTGATGCATCAGCCTTCCTTTCAAGCAAAGTTCGATCTTTCCCTTGCCCTTTTCCAAATAAGCTTCTGATTCTTTGAGATCATAATGTACCAAGGTATGAGTCCAAGATTTGAAACTTATTTCCATTATCTTTATTATTTCAACTATCTCTATTATCTGTATTCATGCAGTACCTACACAAGATTGCCTGCCTTGGAAGAAAAGTGCTTTGAATTCTTCTGAAATAAAGCCATAAGTCACCCTGTTGCCTCTGCAAAGATAGAAACAGGAAAGAGATCTCTAGTGATGCTTTTATTGTGATACATTGCTGAGTGTGTTATCTGGGTGCTTCAGAAGACATTAACAATGACCATCTTTTTTTGAACCTATAACCCCTAAAGAATCCTCAGGAATATCAGAGGAGGGGTTTGGGGGATGGGATGAGCAACTAGGTGCACACATGCTTCATCTCTGTTCTGCATGATAGGAATCCTCATGTATAATTTCCTCTGTTTCATGTGGTGGATCTGATAAAAAAAGGAATACTTTCTGTAAAGAATTTCTCTTAGTTTTCTTTCAGATAGTCAAAATCTGCTTACACTCACTTAAACTTCTAGCCACAAAGAGTGCTGCCTGGCTCTTTTGTTTCTGATGGTGTGACTTGCTAGGTCTCCTTTATTGTTTCTTGGTGATCAGTTCTTTTTTTTTCCCCCACAAAACTTTCTATAATCATTTTTACAAAATTCAGTTGCCAAATTATCCACATCTCTGTACTTCAAAATTACAAATACTATTTTCCAGAATAAGTCAGTTTCGGGATGAAGGCTTATCTTTATCTGGCATAACCATGCATCTCTTTATGCAACACCACTTCTCCACAGTGGGAGTTCAGAGATCTTTCTTCACCAAAGTTCATTGAACTGATTTGGGGCTTTGATTCTAAACAACATTTTGGATCCATAATATTTGTCTTCCTCTCAGAAGTTTTAGGATTTTTGCACTGACATATGCAAGCAGAAAGCAAGTCAAATTTCAGGGAAGTGTTTCCAGTTCCTCTTGAGAAATGATGTAATAGCTGTAGCAATATTTTATATATTTTATTTACCACTATCTGTGTCAGTGAAACAGTTAGTATGGCTCTTTACTGAAAGGGGTCACTTCCAAGTTTTTCCAGGTAACAAGAGCAAAAGCATGCAGCAGCTACTTTGATCCTGAAATGGTCATGCCAGCACATTAAGAGGAGCATGTTCAGAAGATAACTAATGAAAAGAAAGAGGTTAAAAAAAAGTATAAAACATTTAATGAACAAATAAATCAGTAATTATTCTAGAAAGTATTTCTGATGAGAAAAATAATACAAACAAATTTATTTCATAATGCATTCTGCATTTATAAACATCATGTGGGCTTTTCCACAAACCAAGTCCTCCTGTTATATGAAATGCAGTTCCTGTGAGCTAAATATGATTTCATGTAGAAGAAAAGAGGAAAAATCATATTTTTTCATGCATTTGCATGCATTTGTTATTGTGACTAAATAGGAAAAAAAAAATTAAATAAGACATATGCCTATAAGCAAAAATGTGAAGTTTGAATATGCTAATGAATAGATATAGTTTTTTGTAAAGCAAAATGGTGATTTTTTTTTTTCTATTTTATCCTCCATTTTGTTATAAGGGAAAAATAGAACTGTTCTGGTGTAGAGGATTACCATGAATTTCCTAAGGTCATTTCTTTAACTCTCAAAGCATTAGTAAAATTTAATTAATAATGGTCTCAGTGAAAACAGATTAAGCCAACTATATCGAGGTTCTAGCCATCATGTCTTACACTGCTTGTGGCTCCATTGAGGTGCTGTGAAATGTTATCAAAGCAACAATTAATGGAGGCAATTTAATATTTCCCATTGAGAGCACAAATGCATTGTTAGCATCATCACCAAATGAACCATTTTTTCTCTAAGAAATTTAACATAATTAAAATCTATGAAAATATAATTCAGATTATGTTTTGAGAGTAATAAATGATTAAATATTAATATGAAAGTCCTATGAATGTAAAAATATTTTTTTCAAGTTGATAAGTGATGCTATCTGTGATTTGAGTTGTTTTGAATATTTTAAATATACTGTTGTTGTGTGTTTTTTTGCAGTTGCAATACTTTTAAATAGTACTGTTCAAGCTACTGTTGCTGAAGGACATTTCCATGTGAAAATCCCATTGAAATAAGTACTCATGGTATCCACTGAAATCAGGAGGCAAAAGGAAGGCAAGGAAGAAGGCACATTAATGCATTTCAAGTTCTGGATTCGAGATGATGAAAAGAAATTATATGTTTTTATTTTTTCCATTGTACTTGGAAAATACTTAGAATGGCTTTTTACATAAATTACTACTGAAACCAAACTCTAACAGAAGCACATCATTTATTGTAACTAGGTAGGTATAGTACTACAGCACTGGTTGACACACATATCAATTTAAAATTGGATTTAAAAGTTCATGAAAATGCATGCTTACAAGAGGGTGGATGCATACCTTCATATTTTGTGTGCAAACACCTAGATGAATGGCTTGTTGCTGCTTAATGAATTTCAGAATTCATATGAGGCAGCAAAACTTCTGTATATGCAACCACAGTGCAAACTGAGAGTTTGTAAAAGACCATAGTGTTCACTCAATTCAACAATTGAGTGAAGGTGCAAATTTAGAGAGATTAAGTTTGTAGACTCAAAAAAAAAAATATCATATAGTACCTCCAAGTAATTTGCTTAGCTTCTCAGAGCTATAGTTATAGTGATTTTGGCAATTGTGACAATTTCCCCAAGTTGGAGAAAAAGTGTGTTGTAACAAGAATATGTATCAGACGTAGCTGTGATGCTTTCCTGAAAAGAACAGTATCATTTCAACAGACTTTATTAAGACAAATTACTGGCAATGTTCTTAGTGTCAGTTATAATGATCTAGAAGATTTATAACTGTTTAGATTAATATTTTTCAAGTGTATAGGAATTTAAAAACAAAATATTGAAAAGCTAATCTAAACATAGGCATCCAAATACAGCTTTTGGGAAATTATGTTGTGATTTTGCAGAGTGCGATTGCACAAATCAGAGCTCTCCTGAGTTGTGAATACCTAAGAACTGGAAAACTGAGGTAGTGCTTTGAAAAGCGTTGTGCCAACACTTTTCCTCATGCAAGTTTTGGTGAAGGGTAAGAATATTCTTTGGCAAAAGACAACAAAATTTGTCCAACATCTCCTTTGATACACCAAGTGCACTTCTGAGAGACTTGTAATGTTTGCTGCCAAGTCACATACGCTGTAGGTAACAGCTCATATGATAGTATTTTTTAATTGGACTCAGGCATTTTCATCTGCACAGCTTACATTGCAAGTTACATTGGCTTTGAAAAATCTTATATTGATAGTCATTTTGATTTGGAGTTTACTCTGAGGAACTTTTACCTTCAAGAGGCGTATTTGTCCAGCTAAAAGAGGACTAGAGCTACAAAAGGGTCATTGACATTTTAGAAAGTAAACATGAAAATACTCTGGCCTGACTCCAATGTGCAAAGGATGTGACACAAAAAAGCAACTGGAGTGAGGTTAAACAAAATACCAACATAAAGTGCTTTCACTGCATCGTATCGAAGCAGGGAGATAAATTTTAGATTCTCTTTCAAGACCAGCACATGAACATGAATAATTATCCAACGTGTTTCAGGCAACTAGATAAAGTGTATTTCATTAGTGTGTTTTAAAAATGCTCTTCTAATAAAGCTCTTCCCCCAGAATGAAGACTTGGGGGATGTTGACCCGTCCCAGAAGAGGACGGGTAGCCAATGTGCCAAGCTTCCCCGGGACAGGGGCTGCCACATGTAGTAATGCGGCCGGTCCGGGCACACGGGGATCTCCCGCGGCCTCCGGGCGCTCCAAGGCGCAGGCAGTGATTTACTGCCAGTGAGGCTGTTTCTAATTGTGCTCCTGCGGATCGCGCTTGTTAGGGCTTGCCTAGCTACAAACCTGGATTCAACCTTCAAGTTTCTTAATGAGTGTATGTGAGAGAGAGCAAGCGTAACACTGGTACCAGTTATCAAACAGTAAAATGTGGTGTCTGACTCATGCAGCCACTGGAATACAGAGATAAAGTATCCAGCTTCCCCTGACAAATACTACACTATTCCTGCAATATCGTGTTACACATTCTTCTAGTGGCTACTGCCGCCTTTCACACATTTATGCCATTCTTAATGGGCTGCTTATCCACGCATCAAGCATACAATGAGCTGCCTGCCATTCTTAACATCACACATTGAGTTTATGCACTAGTCATGTCAGATTTTGAAATTTCCTTGTCTGTAGATCTGCACGGTGCAGCATCCTTTCCAAGGGTGCTTTAAATCAGGTCACAAATATTGCATCTCATTAGTCTGTGCTTAGGTGCCTGCCATCCCCTGAAATAGCTGGATGCTCATCTGGGAGCACTTAATCACATATGTGAGTCAAATCATTTTCCAGATAACATGTATTTCGCTAAACTAACTTTCATTTAGTGATACTCCTCCAGCCTGTTATTATTCATGTAATCCAAATCCTTATGCCCTATATTGTTTTCTTTTCCTCTTTTCACATACCAGTTCTCTTGATGCTCTGAATTTTATTTCGCTTTAATATAATAAAATAGTCATTCTTCACATGGCTGACAATAGTCCAAAATCATACATCATTCCTTTGCTGAACCTTAATTTTTATGAAGTACAGTAATGGAGGCATAAAGAGACTCTCACAAAAAGTAAAATGGATTGGGGCTATAGACTACATTTGTTATCTATTGCCCAGAATGTTTGATATACTATATTTAATGAAACAAAAAGTCTATCTTAGAAAAGATAAGCTCAACTCTGAATTGTTTTAATAGGAAATGAAAATGTCTGTAGCACAGAAATGTATTATTTGATTATATCCAAATATTAGTGTTTAGATCTTCTTAAAAAAAAAACCTATTTAACAAGCATATTGCTTACAGAAAAGTTGGTCATTTTGTTCTAAAAATTCCACATTGTAACAGGTGTTTTAATCTACAGAGTGCACTAATGACTGTAATCTTCATCAGTGTTCCCTTTTACTTTTTTCACTTACTTAACTTCTATTGGAAAAGGCAACAACTATAGCGCTGCTTGGCCGCTGTGAACAGTGTTTTCTGCCCTCTGATGCTTGTCTCCTGTGTTAACTGTTTCTCATTTTCTGTTTTACGTCTTCATTCACACACCTTTTTACATTCACTCAAACCAAACATACAGGAGAGTACTTTTATATTTTAGATTCATCTTCATTGAAAGGAAGCTTAACTTTATTCAAAAGCAATGGGAGGCAGCAGCCACCCTCAAAGCAAACACTTTAAGGAATTCACTTTACAAAACATAGTTAATTAGCCTTTGATGGAGAATAAATTTCAGTTAGAAAGAATAATTACAAGAAAAGAGAGAATCTTTCAAAATCAAGCAGGCAAACACAAACATTCTTCATTTCAAAAATTTCTTATTTTATGGGAAGTTTCAAAAGTTCACATCATTCATTCTTCCAAACATTTGCAGCAAAATCACAATGCTTGATCTGTGCACAATCCACAGGACTATGTTTTGAGTAATCGTGTCAGTATGTACTAAATCTAACCTCCCCTCCCCAGGCCCCCCAAAAAGAGACATCAGCTATTCATATATCAGCCTGCCTGATACGGCAAGAAGGTATCAGCAGCAAAGGGAAGGCACACCCTGAGCTTAGTGATAGGCAGTCACAGGCCAGTACTCAGAGCCTGCACCTTCTCTGGTTATTTACTGAGCTTATTCTAGTAGTTAGCAACCCAGACCAAAACTTGTGCTGGAAAGCTACTTGAATCGCTAGCGGAACAGTAAAGAGGGCTCCTTCTGCAAACGATACTGATGGGGGAAGTTGTGTTTTCAAACTGACATCTCCACCTTAATGAACTGACCAGGTGGAGCTGTCACCTTGCATTACCGTACATAGCTGTTTTGAAGTCTGTTGTGTTTACCTTAAGCCTGCTTGGTAAGATAGGTTGTGAAACTTACCTGAGTTAGTTACTGCATCGAGTCCAAAAGCTAAGGGTGAACTGAATATATATGAAAGTCTCCTTGAAGCACGTGCAGCTTCAAGTTAAAAGTTTGCAGTGATGAAAAATCCTTTAAATTATCCTGGCTACTGACATTTACCTATTAGTTTATTTCATCTTGTTTTTTCCTATTAGAATGAAGAACATGAACAGATCTATTATTCAACATGAAGATACTGTCTTTTGGAAAGACTATACTATCAAATCATCTTTCTGTCTTCTCTTACGTAAGACCAATACATGGAACTGACATTAGTTTAGAATCATCATGGCTTTTCCCAATGTCTCAGTTTTCCTTTCTGAACTATAAATTCCCTCACTGACTGCAGTGTTCCAGTAAAGCAACACCAAAAACACAGAAGTAAATCAGCCTTGCTTCTCTTTACAAAGTATTCTACCATTTTTTCATCCAGCAGCTGCTTCAGTTCTTTTCACTATACCAAGCACGTGCTTTCAGTTGGTTATCCAGTGCTACCCCAAATCACTTTAAGCCTCTGCTTCCTTGGACAGAATATCCTCACCCAGTACATCTGGCACATGTTCTTTTTTCCTTAGAAGTGCAAACATAGACTTGACTGTATTCCAGACACATAAACTTTGATTGCACCCAATTTGTTAGGTGATCTAAATGGTTATATATTATTGCATTGGCCTTCTAAGTGTTTACTATTGTTCCGGTTGCAAGTTGGTCAGAGGTCATTTCATTCTACACCATTGATAAAAATGTTGAAAGAGTTGAGTTGAGGACACACTCATATACAGAACTTAAAATTGCAAGTCTATAATCTGTAAGCCATCGGTTGATCTAGCATCAACCTGCTTAATGAAAATGTTGTACATTACTATAATGTTTTATTAATCTCTACCAAAAAAGAGCATCAACAAATACAGATTTGAACCTCACAAGGAAAAGATATCAACGTAATTATATGAGTGTCATTCTTTATAAACCAATGCTGATTGGCATTAATTAATTGTTCCCTTTCAGCATTTTATTAATAATAACTCTTCATTAGTTATTGAACAAATTAATCTCGTCAGTGTTTTACAGGCAATTACCTATTTACTAAGAAAACAAATGATAATTTATTATGAATTCTTTCCTTCCAAATATGCATTCAAAACTTATTTGTCTTTGCACTTCCTGCCATAGATTTCTCTTTGTACTTTTTATCAGTTTCCCACAGTTCCTAGCTTCTGACTAGAAACTGTGACTTTGTTCATTAGCATCAGTTTCTCCTATCTTCTCCTTCTTATGTGTATTTTTGCTCATTTCTTCATTTCCTCTCTAGATGGTGAGGGCTTTTGTTCAGTCTCATTTCTTTGTTTGATTTTGATCAGAATAGTCTTCTTTCCTAATGCTAGAATAGTAAGCTCGATAGCATCTAGGAAATGCTTTTAAGTAGCACCCAAATATCTTTCATAACTTTCTAAATTCTTTCCACTGCCTAATTTAGCTAAAAATTGCTTTCAGTTTTATTATACAGTGTCTTTAAAGCATTACATGTATTTTTTTGCCTTTGTGTGTTCTATTCTATATGCACATTTTAAATGTGATTCACTGGAGCATAGGAGAAGGCTGAGGGAACAGCTTGCTTGGCCCAGGCAGAAGGCTGCTTCACAGGGACTTAATAGCAGCTTTCCTGTACCTAAGGGGAGGTTATCAAGGAGACAGAGCCAGACTGAGGTAGTGAGGTACATGATGGGAGAACAAGGAAAATTGTGATGTCAACTTTGCATAAGGAGGGAAAAGAAGTCACTACATCAATAGCTAAGCATTGGAACAGGTTGCCCAGAGAGGCTTTGTCCTTGGAGATTTGCCTAAGTGGACAAAACCCTGTGCAACCTCATCTGACCTCAGAGCAGAAGGTTGGACTTCAGACTTTCTGAAGTCCTTTCCAACCTGAATGATTCTGTGACATATATCTCTGCTATTATTTATTTTTCGTTCTGTTTTTAGTTCCCTTTTTTATGTCAAAATAAGGCTTATGTTAGCATCCTACTACGCTGGATAAGACATTGATTTAGATTTAGATTTTTAGGAAAACAAATATGTTTAGAAATTTTGAGGACAGTTTAGAAAGAATCACGTGAGACCTCCAGTTCTTGTCTTTCTAAGCGAAATTCTAAATAGACGTGTGAATAGTTTGTCAGCCTTTCCCTTTGTTGCTTGTTTGCTTGCTTTGTATAGCAGATACTTTTTTAGGTATTCTGTATGTTATAAAATCAACATTGCATGTGCAGGAGTCCTTTGGCAACTAATCATTTAAAATATTTAAAACCGTACAAATTGCCAATAGCAGACTGCAATAGGGTCACAAAGTATTATTCACCAGTTATGACAATGTCTTGTCAAAGAAGCTAGGGTGATGTAGGATAAGGAACATTCTGTTGACACAAATTGCTTGGCTTCCCAATCACAAGTCTATTCTTCTAGGCTTATTTTACTTGGCTAAACTGTCTATACTGTGTCTCATAAGCCAGGGTCTGACCAATACTCAACACAATACATGCAATGTTCTCTTGCACTGAATGGTACAGACATGAATCCTTCCTGCTCACATGAGGAAGGCCAAAAATTTCTATATTCACTTCTCTGAGCTACTATTTTTTTCAGGATTTACAGAGTAAAAAACAACCAAGAAAAACAACAACAACAACAACAAAAACCAAACCAAAACAATTGCCTCATCTCCAAAAGGTCACTTTCGCTTAGTTAGAGCAATGCTACTCATTGTCTTTCTATCTGTCAGAGAGATGCCTGAGCTGACACACCTTTTGATAAAACCAGAGGCTAACACCTTAAAGGTGGCTATCCCTGTAATACTGACCTTTTCAATGTGATGTTAATGGTGACATTTTAAAGTGACTTTGAATATTCATGCCAGGGAGGATCCTTTTGCCTTTCCCTCAGAATTCCTGGCTCCTTGCCATAAGTAACCTCAGCAAGGTGACTGTAGGCTTGTGACTCTTCCCATACAACCAGTTACACTATCCATCTCATTTTGAAGTTCATATTAAAATTGCAATAGACTAGAGCTTACCTAATACCATAATCCAGATAGAACTTTCTACGTACAATTAAAGAACACAACTTTTCCTGTTACATGGTCTGCCATCTGAAACAGACATTTGGCAGGGCTCAGCCTGTGATTTTGTGGGATTTTATCCACAAAGCAGTATTATAGTAGTCACTAATTCCACTGGCTTGGGAGCTGCTATTCAAAGTCTACGTTTTGTATATATTGCTTGCAAGTACCTTAGGAATAAGCTGACAGGATGTTGATATAAAGTATAGCTGGAATTCTACACTGGACATACAAAGGAGGCAAGGAAGCATGCCTTTGTCGGTCACAGCATGCACGAAAGCACACCCTGCAGAACTTGCTAAATGCACGTGAATATCTTGGTTAATGTTATCTCTTGCTGTTTCATGACGTGAAACTTCTTTTCCAACGTTCCTTTATATCTTTGCCTCTTTCCACAGAAAAATATCTAAGCCACTGTTTTCATTTGTGGGAAATATGAAGTACAGTAGATATAGGTCTGCATTGGTTTTAAATCATTCAAATCCGAGGAACTGGTTTCATTCTGAATGTAATCAAACAGTACTATGTAACATGATTCACTATGTAATACAAAACCCTCTGATCAGGTAAACGAAAATACTGCTACTGGCAGCTTTAGAAAGTGAGGAGTGGCAGAAGACCTGGAGAAGAACTTGCATCCAGATGTTCCATATTCCTACTCTGTAAATACCTTTTGCTGGCCACTATCAGAAGTGGAAGACTGGTAAATTTTTCTGTTTCAGTGCCTTGTGGCCTTAATAAGGGGATAATATCCAAGCTTTTAAGAATGGAAAATCAACAAAGTGGTTTGGGAAAATAACTTCATGTGCTGGCTGGATGAAATTCTATTACCTCCCCAATGAAGAAATCATGCCAGTATTGAAAAAAAGATATCTCTGTTAACCTGTGGTGATTTCTAGATAACCAAGTTATTGTGGTCAAGATGTACATTTTCCAATCATATTTAAATAATGCTAGCCTTATGTAACTTCAGCTATCAGAAAGCATCCAATCAAGTTGTTTTATACATAGCCTATCTCTATAAGCAGTGGGGCAGTCATAGGAGGAAGCTGATGCATCTCATATCCCATGTTAGGTAGCCACAGAGCAATCTCTGCATGAGGGCACATTTAGAGACAAACCAGAAAATGGTTATTAGAGAAACAAATACCTGAAGTTAAAGATAGCAAATATACCTACTATTAGTTGGAGGTTCAAAATTTCAGGTCCCAATATTTTAGGCAAACCAATTTTGGCTCCCAAAGTCTTCTCTAGTTAAATCTGCAGTGAGGGTTCTTGTCTAGCAGGCTTTTGTAGTGGTTAGACGTGACATTCTGCATTTTTATTTTGTTTTCAATTACAGAACACTTCTTAGTAGATAGGCAACATCTTTTATACTAGAAAGCTGCTCAGAGTAGCAATCCCACACTTAGAGATAAATGCTTCATTATTTTCATTTTTCTGATGTGGAATAAATGTACATGCTATTTTCACTACAAATTTTAATTAATTCAAATCAAAGCTCATATATGAGCTGTCAGAGGAAATGCCCAACCCATTTGTGAGAGTATAGTTACCTAACGCAATGTGAAGAAGCCTCTACTTGCTATTATTTTGTTTAGCCATCATAGGTGTTTAATTACATTCTTTTGATGTCAGTAAAATCATTTAACTTCCCCCGAAGACATTGAAAGGCATCTGTTATATTGAAAAAAATATTTTCCCATACCACAGTTTGAGTTTTAAGCATAAGTACTTACCCAACTCTTAGCTGTATCTTTTTAAAAAGTTCAAAATATTTTTTCATTCAAAATAACAATTCAGCCATTACCATTTGCCTTTGAAGTATAGTCAGCAGCACATATACCAAAATGCATATTTCTGTAACAAATAAACATACATTTTTATTTATATATAGCTAAACAGATCATAGCTGCATATTTTGTAGCCATATTTGAAATTTAACATCTGAGTCACCAAATTTGGTGGACACTGAACCTAGGACTTTAGTCTGAGTCTGTGAGGTTTCTCATACCCTAACAAGAATAAAATTCTTTCTGTGCCATAATTTTTTAAACAAGTCCATAAAAGAGCATTTTACGTCACGGAGTCAGGAGAAGAACACACTCTCCTATTATTAATTACCATTAATCATTATTTAGACATTTCCTGTGCTCAGGCTACTACAGCATTTTATAATTATGTCTAAAAAAAAATGTACTTATATGCTTCCTATGCCAGCAAAGGATGCTATAGAGAAAGTGTGCTACTAACTGCAGGCAAGTATTCCATTTTTTATGTGTATGTTTTTCGGAATTCTGAAATCAGATGAAATATGTTGGGATCATTATACCATGTTTCCATCACTTAAAAATAGAATATGCATGTAGTGTCCTTTGGAAACAGCTGTTAGTTATGGAAAATTAGTTTAATGTTTTTCCATATTCTGCAACCTTTTTACTATCCACACTAAATGAGACAGAGGAAATGATGCGTGCTTATTGTTCCTTATCACATAATTATAGTTATGTTCTTCTATTTTTTTTAATATTTAAGCCTTGGAAAATTTGCTAACTCCTGTGTATTTACAATATTTGTTTATGGTCACCCTCCTGTAATTCCTAAGAAATAATTGTCTTACCATTATCATGCATTTTTACATCTGAGCTACAGCAGCCAGAGTCTTAGTATTGAATCATAAGAAAATAAGAACTGGAAGAAAATAATTTACATAGTTTTAACTCACAGAACATAAACCATCATAGTCATTGCTTTTTTATATACCTATATCCCTTGTACTGTATTCAGTCGCAGCTGGAACTGTTATGACATTCATCTCCAGTATGACACTTTTAAAAAGCATTTTTTGAAGAGGAAAAATTACAGAACTACTTTCATTAGTTATTTGTCATAAAAATAAATACCAAACAAATAACAAATAAATAGGGCTTTAAAAATAACATTGAGAACAGTAGTGGAAATCCTTTAAGGACATCTAAACAATCCAAATGCCAAAGCAAGACCTCATACATTTTTGACAGAACTGAATCCAACTCAAATTCAGCTAAATCCAAAACTATCTCATTTAATTAGGTAGCTGTCCCATCATAAAATTTCTGCCATATTGCAGTAATAACATGTTTTTTTCACATATAAAGCTCTTTTCAGCCATAAATATGTTAAATTTCTCTTACAGATTTTAACTGTTAAATATGTGTCTCTGATAAACATGCTGAAATTCCTCCTCACTTTCAATTAATTATAGAGAAAACCTAGACCACTGACTTAGGGTAGTTTCTGAATTTTTAGGACTCACATAGGTGAGATGCATTCCACTCTAAACACTACCATCTTTATTCTACAGATAGACTAACTTTGACATAGGAAAGTAAGTTAATGTGCAAGAGGCAACATTAACTTTTTGTATTTTCAATCATCAATGCTCATTTAATGTAGCTATGAAATATAAAATGATAATACATAGCATCAAACAATAGTTAAGGCATGTTATATTAATCTGGTTATGTATTCATCTTAGAAAGAATAAACGTTTAAAATTTTTTCTAGTGCCAGGGTCCTGCTTTTGGATGTGTGTATTATGCTGTACTTGTCATTAAACATAATTGCTTGCTGTTTTGGAAATATTCTCTCTTCTATTATTAAATATTTCTAAGGTCCACAAAAATATTTCCTGTTAAAGAAACACAGTAAATTATCCTCATTGTATATGCTGTTTGCTTCATATACAATGACATAATTTGCTGAGTATGTTGAACTAAGGAAATTCATCTCAATCTGTAGTTTTATATAAAGTTATAAAATACTCTGTGCATTTTTTATCTTTCAGAAGTAGTTTATGGCTAACATTAAAATTCAGTACAAGCTATGAAAGTTACGTTTAACATTATTTTATTCTTCAGCTATTAGTATTCAGTCCACAGGGACTACAACTCAAGGGAAATATTTAAGGATGAACGGCATTATGCCTAGCTGTTATAACTAGAATTTAACATCTGTTTATTTAATATAAATAATGATATGTGCCTATCTGAAGCTCTAAGTAGCCTAACTATTAATCACACATTATATAAAATAACAGCAACATTGAAGTCTCACTTAACTGGAAACTCAGCCAACCTCTCATCTTTATGGGATGCAAAGTTTCCAACACCTTTTTTTTCCTGCCATCTTCAACAGATGTCTTTTGCATCTGTTATTGTTATTGTATTCAAGGAATCTTAGACTCAGGTGGTGCTGGAGGCAATGCACACAGTTCTGCAGTGCTGATAGAGAGCACCTCCGATAATGTGTTTGCATATGGCGAGAAGGGGAAAGAGAAGGAGAGAGGGAGGGGAGAGTGCAAAGAAATCAGCCTTGAGTTCTCTGCTGGCAGTAGCTGTGGTAATATGACATTGGGTAATGCGACATTTGGGAGGTCTACGTGATTTATAACATCCTAAACAGCTTCTGGAAGCAATTAAGCAAATAGTGCAGATCTCAGAGGATGAGAGGCCTGCCTCCCACAGTTCGATGGCTTGATACCTTGACTGCTGCATTTGGTACCAGCTTCAACCCATGGCTGGTTTAGCAGCTTGGTGCAGAGTCTAATTTCAAGGCAGCAAAATAATAGAAAAACGGTGGGATAGGATCACTAAAGAGAAGTTGGGAAGCTTAAAAGTGTCTTAAACTCCTATTTGCATGAATTCTATCAAGTCATGGCAGATGTCTGTTCTCGGTCATGCTCTGCCTCCTTTTCTTCTGCACCGTTTTCCATAGGTCACTATCATAGTCTCAGTCTTGGTCTAAGTTTCACCCAAGTTGTTCCTTGCTGTACCTCAAGCTTACGTCGATAATGACTGCAATATTTTGTTGCAATAACCTAGCTCCTGACATAGGACTACGTGCAACCAGCTTATTGGAAGTATCATACCCTCTGCCTCTTAATAACTCCCCTAATAACCTTCATATACGCTGAAATGGAAAACTAAAACTAATGCATGAGGCCTCTCAGAGGAGAGGCTGTCAGCTGAGGTTTCATTTAAGGATAAGAATGAAGAGTTGTTCTGTTTGCTTGTGCCAAGGTCTTCAGGTTCATCATAATGTTCATGATCAGATCATCAGCAGATTTTATAAAACATCAATATGGACATTTGATCATTATCTGTTTCCTGGGAAAAAATCTCCATTGTCCTTACCCGTCAGCCTGACAGAAATGTCTTAGAATACATGATATCCAATTTTATAATTTCTAAGCAACATAAAACTCTTCTAAATACAAACCAACCCAAAGATATGGAATTGTGTCTGACTTCAGTCAATACTAGCTAGAGAGCTATGGCTGTAGACAGTGCAGCCCAGCTACATTTCTGTTTATAGCTGACAAGGGAATAATGGGACCTGAAACCACCTTAACGAAGATCAAGGTTCTTTTCAGAATAATTTGTTATTTTATAGTATTGCCATAGGTAAAATAATAAATTGTTCCTGAATGAAGCCCTGATAAATGGCTCAGTAGTCTGTTGGATAATAAAATTGATTTTTTCCAGATTACAATTGGCTGAATAAAAGGGGAAGTGCCAACATATTTAATTTCTAAGTGTTATGAAATAAATATAAAGGTATTACTACAACAAAGCATCACTGGACTTTTTACTGTTCTTGCCATAATCCTTGAAGACATTTAATAATTGCCTTTGAAGTTTTAATACTCATTTGCTCATTCATTATTATAAATGTGCAGTTGTGATTCTCTTACCAGATACTGATGGTGATAAAAAAGACTGGGTTTAAATATCTAAGGTTAAACTAAAATTTACAAAAAATAGTGGCTTAAGCCCTACCCAGAAATCTGGGAGAACAATTGCCTTTCTTTGGAATAACTTAGCAAACAACCAATCCTCCCTTAAAAGCATTGCATCTCTGGATAAACCAAATCAACTTTATTAAGAGAGGAGAATAAAATAACATTAATTTGAGAAGAAAGAACAACAAATTTGCCATATGTCTTTCCTTTTACAAACCAAATTTTCACCCTTGTGATGTCTTGGGCTAAAATCCACTGTATCTGCTACCCTACCTTCTGGAATGAATGTCCAGTTTACAGTTGTTTCTTAGAACATTTGACATTTTTCTAATGCACCACATTCAACGCTTGTTAACTGTGGCCGTGTCCCAGAGGTGCAGGGTGCAACTGTCTGTGTCCCTTCCCTTGGGAAAATCCCGACTACCATACGCACCACCTTTGCGGCACTGCCTCATGCAGCTGCTGCTTTTAGCCAAGATGCCAGCTCTGCTCTGTGATCGTAGCGCCAGAGCTTCGTCCCAAGTTGTTGTTTTCATCTGAGCAACCCCACGTTATCCAATCCATTTCAACTAAGGGTGCTGGAAGAGAGAGCGTGCTCCAGAAACCACACAGATTTAACATTGTGCTGTGCAAGCTTAGTACCTGGCTTAGGGTTTTAACTGTGCTGTTATATTTTGAGTAAGGTTCATATCCAGATGTGACTCTTACAGAGAATACATACCAGCAGGGATTACACTGCCTCATACGAGATAAAAGTAATGTAGTATTAACCAAACAAATCATGCAATATTAACCAAACACTGTAATATCCACTGGTCTAGGTCGTATATCTGAGTTTAAGGTTATGATGAGACCAGTTCTGTCGCTCATTAATTGCACAGCATTTTCTTACTTCTACATCCTAAGTGTAAATGAATATAACAAAAAAAAAAAAATAACCAAAATATTTTTACTAGTTGAGCAAGTATCACTCATGCAGGCTAATTCTTTTTATTGTGTAGTTCATTAATAAGCAGAGAAATATGCAGGGAAAAACTCCTTTACATATAATTGTGATACTGTAATGATACACTAATCTAGAGTATGCCAGATTTGCTTGGCTAAAATTATTAACACTCATTTTCTTGGAACAAATGACTCATCAAAACCAAAATAAGCCGCCTATTAACACAGAGATTCAGATCTGATTTGTTTCGGCAACTCATTCTAATAGATTAATTCTTAGTATTTGGAAAAGTAATATTAAAGTGAAGAGATTAAAGTTGACTCATCTTATTGAAATGAGTACAGTTACTCAGTTAGGTCACCTTCTTTATTATCCAGGAGTCTTCATACCCTTATGTATATATGTTCTTTATATCTAGATCATATTTACACCTGGAATGTCACATCTTAAATCAAACCATCAGATCATACATTATATGATAAGGAATGGCTTTTCTAAGGCTTAGACAGGGGAGTATCCACTGTCTTGACAGGCCTCTCCCATAGCTTCTGCTCCCGACACTGGGGAAGTTGGATAGCTTTCTGTACTCGGGTTTTACATGTGTCAGTAAGGATCTCCCTAGTTTATGTACCACTGGATTACTTCCTTTCATCAGCTTCAGCAAACTACTTCTCCAAATCCCTACATTAGATATGGAAAAATCTGGCTTTCCTGATTCTATTCTTATCATGAATGGTTAGATTATTAAAGACAACTGAATTCCATTGTACTTAGTTTCCTCAGCTAATGGGTGTACCCACGAACAGAGAAAGTTATGAAACCTGCGTCGCATGATAAAAAGCTCATTTCCACCAACCTGAAGGAGCACAGCAGAAATTGGTCAGCAACTGGTCAGGGCCACAGGCCACTGAGCACTTGGTCACCAGAAGGACCACGGAGTCCCAAACAAACGCTCGAGAGACTGTGGAGTCTGAGGGAATTAACTGGGAGACCAATTTGTGTGTGTGTGTGCATGCATGAGGGGGGCTGTACCAGCCACTGGAGTGGGGCTGCAGGTCTGGTGGGCACATATGTGCAGGTGCAACCAAATGGGGAGGCCAGGGATCCAGGGATCCAGTTACTGGGCAAACTGAGTGTCTAAGCCAAGCTGCTGGAGATACCCACATTGTGCAAGTATGTGTGTATACATATATATATACACACACATATATATGTATATACATATGTATATATACATGTCCCACTCACAGTCCCTCATCCTGATCAGCCAAAGATACGAACAGGATGAGATCACTGGTGCTTTTTGTGTTTGCGCAAGTGCTGAGTGTGTCTATCCATGCTGATCCATGTCGCTAGCCATGCGTATGCACATACCTATGTGCTGTATATGCATGCTTGTCTGCACAACTAGTGGGAATACGTGCTCAGACTCCCTACTGGTTCGACCTGCGGGCATGGAGCTGTGGCAGCCAGATTCAGCAACTCCCTTAAAGAAAACACAAATTTTACAATAATATCTGCTTAGTAATATTGCATCATAAGCCAGATTTATGGATGAATTTATTTAAGCCATGTACATACATTCCCCAAATAATTACAATGAATATTATGAAATAATTCAAAAACAATAGAAGGTACAAACTTTAAACTAATATTTTACTATTTATTCTTTCAATCTTTCTGCTAGACCAATAAAAAAGGATGAGTTCAGCTTCTAAGGATTCTTATTATTATTACTTAACCAGTAGCAGAACTTGGTGAGGTGAGCCAAGGGTTAAAATAAATACAATTGCACTAATGCAAAAATAAATACAACTACACTAAAAAAAAAAATCTCCAAATGGACCAGGGAAACAATTGAGACTGCTGAGATACAGATGTTCTCTAAGCTCTTAGTTCTGAGTGGTGATGGGAATAGAGTAACTAAGTAGCTAATGTATAGACATCAGTACTGTCTATACCTGTTTTCAAAACTGACATACAACAACAGATAGAGAACATACTGAAAACTGTAGAAAAATCTAAGAAAATGATATCTTTGGCAACTTATTAACTTTAAAAATATATACCAGAAGAGTCAATGTTGACAGTTATTTACTATGCATTAAGAAACTGGTGATAGGAATCCTGTCATTTACAAAAATTTCCAGATTAAACAGAAATCATTAACTTTTTCCCATTTTTTTCATCTTTTCTTTTCCTAGGGTCTCAGTGCCAACTTTTAGTAGCTTAATGTGGACCAGAGGAAGTGTTGTATGAAGGTGTTACAAATAGAAGTGTGATAAATTTCTTTTGATTTATAAAAAGATCTAATTTTATCTCTACATTGCTGTTTCACAAGACAAATGAAGGTAATATGCATTTGGGAACACTTAGTAGATGAGCAGAAGACTATGATTAAGAAATTAGAATATCTATTAAATGAAATTTGCTTAGCAGAAAAAGGAAGAGATTTTTATTCAGTTCCGTGAAATTGTTTGATTCAAATCAGCTATGCCAAGTTTGTCCTCAGTGTATTTAAAAAAATAATAGAGAAGGTTGGTTATCAAGACCACATTTCTGCTCTGTTGAATCACCGCTGCCCAAAGGTGTAACAGCTCAGTCCCTACAGTAAAGCAGCTTAGAAATTACATTTAATTATATTGACTACTGCCATCCAGATTGCTTTGGTTATTGCAGATGGTTGATGCAAAGTTGCAAGAATTTAATGTAAGCTTTTACACTGATCTTCACATGTGGAAGTCATCTTCTGACATGACTAGTCAAACTAATCTTCTCATCCTTTCAGGCATTTTTCTATCTACTCTATGATGTTTCAGATGTTCAAAGCAAACAGAGCTGAGTTTATAAACCCAACCCTTTAATTTTGGTTTTGCTTACAGCTTATTTAAATAAAAGTCTCAGAAACATACTATCTATGTAAAAGTTTTCTGTGCTTCTGCTTCTTTAGTTAAAGCTTGCAAAACTCCCAGCTACCTTGTCTAAGACAGATAGATATCTGTTAAAAAACAGGGGATCTGACTTGAAAATAGATATAAAGGAAGAGAAAGGACTCTCCTTTGTACAAAAAGAAAATTTCAGACTTTTAAATATGAATAGATATATAAATAATATATTTAAAAAACAGATAAATAGCACAAAACTATTATAGGTCATACTAATAATGGTCCACATAACAGTTCTTGACTATAAAGTTGTCTAGACTGGATCATTACCTCATTTCCTAAGTGCTCCTTTTTAAAAACATGGTTTCCTATGTTTTTTTGAAATTGGGAATCATGTCACAGAAGCAACATTATCTGCCTCCCTAGCTCCCTACCTCCCCATCCACCAATGAAATACACTCACCAGCAGTGAAAGGGACCCTGAGAGGCCAGGACCCCTTACCTAAGTCACCTTGATGCTTGTCTAACCTCTTCTTACTTACCTTCTGAGAATGAAGATTTTGTACTCCCCAAACATTTCACTCGCCTTAGAGATGGATTTTTTTTTTCGCTTAGAATCCAACCAGCTTTTTATTGCTACTTCTTAAGCAATAAGAACTTCTTATTCAAGAAGAACTTCTTCTTCTTCCATCCACCATGCACGCAGAGACCAGACTGTGCTGCAGGGAGGGCCCTGCAGTACCATTCTGGTGCTGCTGCCCTCACTGCCGCAGGTGTAAGGAGGTGAAGAGCAATAATTTTGCTTTACGTATGCAGCACTAGCAAAACAAACTGCTCCTGATTTTGATATTTTTTTCCACCCTCCGGAACTGGAGAAAGAAATTTACCCCGAGTGAGATTTTTCAAAGCCACCTAACACATCAAGAGGTGACAGAATCTGACTTTTACTTATACAGTCTGTATTTCACTGATATCCAGAAACTTGTGAAAATCCCACTCCTGGTACAACTGTATATTAGGCTTGAGTTACTGCATGTTTTCCTGAGCACAATGGTTCAAGTTACCTTTGCTATACTATAACTATAAAACAGTAATATATAGGTGCTATCGTGACATAGGAATGGCCCCTGAGTGCACTAGGCATTTCATTAACATAAAATGACCCCTGCTTAAGATTTTAAAATGCAGACATAAGATACAAGGAATGGATAAAATAGGTACAGGAGTGCAAGGTCATACAATATTAGTAAGTATAATAGTGTTTTTACTGCTTCCAAGTATTGAAGCTATCACAGTAAATTAGAATTTTAAGGAAAAACATTAATGAGAACAATTAACTGACTTGGGGGGGGGGTTCAGGGAGCTATATCTGGGAGAAACCACAAACATTCTTGTTTAAAATCTAGTAAATGGAAGAAAAAGCTGTGGTATTGACTTGACATGGCGATTGATCTTTTACTATTAATGAAAGCTGAAAAATGGGATTAAGTCAACAAGGGTTTTGAAAGTGAAAACAATATTTTATTTTGGTGAAAAGGAGAAGCAAGGATGGGTGTCAGGGTGCAAAACAGTATGTGACACGGATGAGGTGTAATCTTCACAGTAGTGCTCAGTAGATGCAAGCAAGGTTTGTACATACATACAGATACATATTAGTCAATGTCAGAGAAAGGATATTGCAATAAATCATATGAGAAATTATAAATTTCTGACTATGTAATTAAGTAGGAAAGGTCTTGTATGAAAACCATTCAATAGTAACAGAATGATGTGTTCCTTTGTTCATTCAAAAACTTGTGAACAAAAAACAAAAACAGTAGAATGAGTACAGAGAAAACCACAGAATAATAGAGGAGACAGCCTTCAGCTTCTGCAGCAAAATTCACAAAGACCAGCTGCAAGCTCCTGCCTACATTTTCTGATTTTCACTCAGATCACTACCGTATACCTCTATCAAAACCTTTTTCTTTTTTTCTCCCTTTCTGGTTCCATGTTCCAGGATCCAGCACCTCAGAAAATTCTGTAGACAACTATGTGAAAAAATAAGATAAAGTTTTAAAAGGTCATTTTATCTCCTCCATATAGTCTCCACTTATTTGTGACTCATACATGAGCAATAACTTTTCCTAAACAGAGGAGTGAGTGATATCTTCCTATGTAACAGTTACCTGGACATTAGCAGAATCCCTTCTTAACCTCACCAGATGTATATCATCCAAATTGGAAGGATATGCTTGTCCGGCTCTTTGATTCTGAGTAATTAGCACCAGACTTCCTAAATGAGAACACGTCCTGTGGAAATAGAGGGTGGGCCCACAACATTACTTAAGCTGCTTGGCCTCTTGGGGTTCTGAAAGTTCAACTACAGAAAGTTTTTGTGATGATTTCTATGTTCTTCTAAAATTCTTTAAAGGACATCTCTAGAGTGACTCTTGAAACTAGAATGTGTTCTCCAGCAAAAGCTGAGCAGAATATGTTCCAGTAAAATTACAATACCTTTCTCTCCATATTTTTCCTTAATAAATACAAAGATTTTTTTTCTCTAAATAATATTTTAGAATTTTTATTTCATAATACAACCAATCAATGTCTTTTCCAGTTAGTAAAAAATGTGAAGGCACAGTGGACTCAAACATTTGCATACTTAAATGTGGCATTTTTTTTAGTGGGTCACAAATTATTTAAATGAAACTGTTGTATTCCTTTCACACTTCATGTGTGAAAGTTATTGGATGTCAATACCCCAAAAATATACATACTCCAAGAAGTAACTGGAAAGGCAAAGTAATATAGTTTACATGTGAATTGTTAGACAGCTGTTTTGGGGAGAATGCATGCTTCTCTGCAAATATCTGCATACTATATTTGATACTTTATTTGATATAAGGGTAGTTTCTCTAATGCAAGTCATATATATGTAATTTTTGCCCAGTTTCCCCCAATAACACACAGGGCAAATCAGGTGTTCCAGACTGATGTCTATAAAAACAGTACACTCAGCAAGGAGAAGACTAGAAAATCTGAAGCTTAAGGGCATTCTTCAACCATTCCCCTTCTCCAGAATGAGCACTATTAGAAAGCAAAGGCTCATAGGATAATTCATGTTGGAAGCAGCAGGCAGAAAAGTTTTCAGAGTTTTCAAATCAGAAGGATATGAACACTTTGGCACTGACTCAGGCTATTTTTAATTGCCAGACCCTCAGAGAAGAAGACATAGCCTAGGCTCTCAGAGTTTGTTCTTGCACAATACAGTGGCAGCATTCAAAAGCTACCTTGCTGCTCAGCAAATGCACGCACAAGCTTGATCTGCCTTGAGCTAAGTAAGAGCCATGTGGCCATGTTAAAAAGACCCTGAGCTTGGACAACACACTCCAGGTTGCAGCAGGGCTGATTAAGTTTGGTGGTGTAGTTAGTTACACAGTCACTTGGCTTTGCTTCCTTTGGAACAAGAGCAGGGTGAGCTTGCATCTCTGGAAGACGCAAAAAAGCAAAGAGCCGTGAAAACCACCATGTTCAATGGAGAGGTATGTTTTTGGTGCTCCAGGATTTTTTTTGTATGTGAGGCAGTTTTCTAGGATGTCAGGCTTTGGCACATAAGCTCTAAATATATCAAGTTTTAGAATCTTAATTCTTTTTGGGAAGACAGTCTAGAAGTAGTCTCATTTATTGTAACAAAACATATACTGAAAAAAATATAGAGTGGCCATTTTTAGAGATATCAACCATCCTACACACTGAAGGAGGCAGGAAATATAGAAAAATGCTGCTTAAAGAGCCAATTAAAGACTATACTATATGATTCATATTCATAGAATAGGAAGGGAGGATCAATTAAATTTGGACTAGCTATCTGAATCCAATATTTCCCAATATTGTGGTATACTAAAGATACTGTAGGAAGAGGAAGAGAACTTGTAGCTGAGAAACTGCTCCAAGCAATGGAGGCCACTTGAATAAAATGCAGAAAAACTGCTATGCAGAAGGAACAAGCAGCAGGTTTAACCAGAGCAGATTATGTTGAAAGAGAGGAAGTCACAAAAGTTGATTAAAGATGAAAAGCATATTTACTTACAGTTTTCCACTTAAGTTGATAGTTTATTAATGAAATCATATGTTATTATACTTAAATTTATACCATATATTGAGCTTACATGTTTTTATATTTCAATAGCTGCATGAAGAAATTAATAATGGTGGCACCACTTTATCAAAAAGATTTTCACTGCAAGGGAATAATTATGGTATCAAAGGATAAGTCACATGCATATAATGTAAACCTAATATTTTAATCTAAAAATAATAATAAACATGAACAAGAAATAAATTAAGAGTTTTAATGATCTTCAACTATATATGTAATTTCTCTTCGTAGTTTTTTGTTGACTCAAGTTTAGATATCCAGAAAAACATGCAGGTTCCTTCTACTATCACAGGATAAAGATGAGCATCCTAATGCACATGACATCCTTCTGAAAAGCTCAAACTGATAACTGAATATTCAGCAATGTTCCTCAGTATATTTTATACTGAGGACAAGAAACAGATTAGCACACAAATAATTTCTGTTTGCAAAACAGGAATATCATCTCATTCTGAATCTCTACCCATTCTCACTCACAAATATTTTGCAATGACAGCCTATCAGATCAGACAATGGATTTTATCATGAAAGGTTTGATTTCTACTGCTTACTTTTATTTACGGAATGGGGTACAAGCATTTAAGGAAGGCATAGATCTGCAAGGCAATTCATCACTAATTCCTTCTTCTGGACCAGGAGTGACAATGATAGTTAAGTTTTACAGTAACTTGCACTATCAATAATCCTGATATCTCTCTATTCAATAACCACTTTATTTGTCTGTAATACATCAAGACTGTCAAATTCATGCATAAGTACATCCAGTAGTATTCTACATATGATAATGATATACTTGCAGACATCTTTTTATGGAATGCCATGAGAGATCTGAATCTATTTATCTATGAGATAAATATTTGGACAGAATTAAACTATGGACTCCTGTGATCTGGTTTATTTCACTTCTGATCTTAGTCCAGAAATTTGCTATAAACGTGTGAAGAAGTTAATTTTCCCTGCAATATCTCTGAAGCATCATCTATTCAAAGTAATTTCTAAAAGTGATTTACTCAAAGCACTTAATATATTTAATGATGATAATTTAATAATTCAGTAATGATAATAAACTCTTTTATATATGCTTCCAAAGGATTTTGCATTCTTTCAGTCACTTAGCTGTAATTTTTGGATACTGGGTACATTTCTGGCTATAATTTAAGAACTGTTTTGCAAACAGTTGCAGTAATGATTTTTTTAGTGTTGATATAATAAACTTCAATATTAAGAATATACATTTCTGTTGGTTTGGAATTTCCAAAAAACAGCTTTGCTCCTCACATTTGCAGCCTAACATGGGAGATAAAGAAACAGAAAGGAGGCACAGACAGAGTCTGTGAAATTAGCATTAACTCCTACTATAATTTTTCCTATCTTTATGAGCTCTTATATGAAAAAAAAGGCAGGGAAAAATATTTTTAAAAATATACAGTGCTTAGCTATGCAATGACAAACTTTGTAGTTAAGGACACACTTTCAAAACATCACAATATGACTTTCTTACATATTTAAAGATTTTCCATCACTTTCCAGGACTTTGTAAACAGAGTTTGCTTAAAAGTATACCACTGTGATATAACACCAAAATGAAAGAGTTCAGAGTGCTAGCAGTTGCAAATAAAAGTTTAAATTCTGACATGAAAATTCATTAATGTTATTGGACAAGTGGATTATCAGATTTACGATTCTTTTTCTATTCAAATAACTAATTCTCAAATAAATGATTTGTAAAAGGTTATTTGAAATATTAGTAGACAGAAGACAACATAATGCTGTTGTTCTTATACAGTTATTCCAAGGCAGTGAGGTCTCATCAATTAGATTAATACTGAAAGAAATTAATCTCTTTCCCAGAAAGTCGTGTTGATATTTCAGTGCAAAAAGGGACTCTTTTTCTTGTCCAGTGATACATTCCAAAACTTACAAAACATTTGAGAAGCATTTTGTTTAAACTGGTCCTCTTAGCTGGTCTGTACCATAAGGCACAGAGCTTCCATGCATGCTTCTCTGCAGTTTCAGCATAGTTTGCAAACACATATTATCTGTTTCTTCTGATATTCCGGAGATGTGGGACTTCATACCTAGGCATGGCTTAAACAGGAATTTACAGCAAATCAGTTTTACAGCTTGAGTAGAACTCAGGAGATCATGGTTCCTAGATAGGAGCTCAAACCATTTGCAAGCTATAACTTCTCTCTAAATCATAGAAAGATTGCTATCAAGAAAAAGGTGACTCCACAGGTTAAAGAAGATTTAGAGAATTTCATCCTTATGTCACTAGTTCTGACAAATGTCTTACAATTTCATATCTACCAGTTGCTGAAATGAGTGTTGAAATTCCCAGAGCTGGTAAATCTCTCTTAAAAACGGAAAGGATGGTTACAAACTATATCTTTCTTTCTTTCTTTTCTTTTCTTTTTTTTTTTTTTTTTTCCAAAATGTTTTTTTTAAAATGAGATGGAGAGAAGAGTTTATGCTTGTTATAGATAATGAAAATGCTGTCTTATATATAAGCACTGATGAATGAACAGTCTAATTTAATACCTTTTGAAAAGAGGAAATTAAAGCATTGCATCATCCCTTGGACTTTCTGGAATATTGCTTCAGGAATAAGTCAGAGAAATTAAAGTTGACCAGCAAAATGCCCAGGTTTGGTGAGGGTTTTTCTGTTTTGTTTTGTTGTCAGAAAAAAAAAAAAATGTAGCCATAACACTCAGGTTAGGATACAACTAGATCAGGACCGGTGTATAAATCACTACCAAAAACATACAGAATTAAATGAGCTTTGATATTACTGCCTCAAATGGATATACATCAGACTGCTCTGTTTAGGTGCTGCCATATTAAAGTTTTGAAGCTCTTCTATCATGCAAAGTCTGATGGCTCCTGGTTGTTTCCATGGCCTCTGTGAGATACTTCTGAAACGCAGTCTTCATCTGCTACTCTTCACAGCAAAGACCACACAATCTCACAGCACTACAGTCGTCAAACTAGTATCAACCCTGTGTAAGTATGAGAAATAAGAGAAAACCCAAGAGGGTTTTCTCCACTTCTCTGCATCTCCGCTTCAGGGCAAATGATAGTTTAAGCAACCAGCTAGGCAGACTCTGTAAGGATTGCAAAGCTCTACATCTTCTACTGGAGGGGAAGTATAAAAATCTAGATAAAACACCTACGTGCTTTCCTGCATCTCAGTTTCCTCAGCAGTCTGAATCACTTCTTTGATCTCAGATTAGAGTCCCCTATCGTGTTTTTGATCTTTGCCCCTGTAGCTCTTGATTTCGGATCTTGTCTCACTTGTGCACCCAGTTTTCTGCCTCTGGTGCTTCCTCCTCCTTTCTCTTAAACATACTGTGGTCAGTCAAAGATTATTTTGCACTGTCTTAATCAAACTCCAACACAAGATGTTATGTTTCTCAGCTATCTTCCTCTGAAACTTGGTCTTAAAAACTGGCAGCCATCTCCAAAGGTCAAGAAGGCTGTGGACATTTTTCTTAGCCCAGTGTCCAAAAAGAACAGGGAGCACAAATAGACCCAGTCAAACTGATCCCATTTTGTGCCTGACTTGGGAACTCTGTATGTCTTATTCAGAGTGTAGAGAGCTACTAAGACAGCCATGAGTAGATATTTGAATTCTAAAAAAAAAAAAAAAAAAAAAAAAAAAACAAAAAAAAACCTCAAATTTCAGGGAATTTGGAAGAGGTCCGCTTCTTGAGGAAAATTGGAGTTTTCTAGGAAAAATAAAATGTTTTGCATGTTTTTTGTCAAAACTAAATTCCTACCAATACCTAGTTTCAATAGAAAGCCCCAATAATAGTAATAGTTGCATATGCTTAGTTTGACAGGTTTCTCGTGATGTTTTTAAGATACAAACAAACATACAATATTAAAGAAGTGGATAATTTCTGTTGTGAGGCAGGGCAACATCATAACTTTCTAAAACCGCTTGGGGAGGTATTTGACTATAAGGGACAGTAAAGAAAGTATAAAGAAATCAGAAAAAAAAAGAACATTAAAGAATCATAGTAATACCACTTGCAGAACAATGGGGCTAGGAAACCAGATAAGATGTAAGAATGGTAAGTTTATTCCTGCTGTTGTAAAAAATGGTGATGATGTCACTCATGGAAGTATTTACAAAAGGAAAATAGTAGGTTTAGCAGTATTTTGAATACTTTTATATAAGGCTGAGTGGCAACTGCAGTGACGACAACAGTGCATAAGGATCGATAAAAAAGTCAAATGGTTAGTTAGATAGGTAAAGTTAGATACTGGAGATAAATTATTTAAAAATCCGGTAAGTTTTCTATAGAGTTTAGATACCTAGTTCTATACTAAAACAAAGACAACACATTAACTATGGATATATATGAATCCAAGAACAAAAATATTGCCAACAACTGCAGAGAGAAATAAGAACTTAAAAATGTGTACAAAAGATTATAAACAGCTAGTATAGGTAATCTTTCTTTTAAGTTGACCATGAGCACATTAGACGACATAAGAAATCATCATCAAAGTTGACAGAATGGAGATCACAGAACAATGAATAGGAAAACAATGGCCTGTTCAAATCGAACCAAAAAGGAAATATGAGGAGAGGAGGTCTGATAAATCAAAAATACTGAAAAGTGTAATTTCTGGTTGATCTCATTAATTTTTTGTCTAAGATAAACTGTTTTACATTTAAAAGCTTTTTTTTTTCCTGCTCCTTAATAAATCATTTTAGTGATGTTTTTCTTTCTTAGATGAGATCAATTTTGAAATGAAAAAAGCCATTTAGCACAGAAAAATGCAAGTTCTCCACATACGGGTTTCCTATCACATTTCTTTTTCTCTTGATATATTTTAGGCTTAGGTGCTACCTCATTTTTCTTATCAGATTAAAATGTTACAACTACAGTTTCTTTGGATCTACTTAACAGAAAAATTGCTGTCAATGCCATAAAAATGTAGAAAATGTTTCATGAAGTTCCTGATACTGCAGTACAGCAAATTTCCTTCTAAGTTACCTTTGGTTGATCAAACTACACTAATTTAAGATTTTTTTAAAGTTACACAAGTATTTTATTCTTTCCATATACATGTCTACATAAACAAACATTTCATAAAACAACAAGAGATACCACCTAGGTAGATACAATAGCTTGTTTATTAAATTTTCAAAAGGTATGTACTATGTCTTTAAGGTTTTTTTAGTGTTCATTTCACAGATGTGTAAGTTCACATTAGTCCCTGCTCACGTTTGCAGTTGTTAGCAGCAAGAGCACTCATATTCGGGATGGGATAGTTATTTGAACAGATGAGACAAAATTATTATTATGGGTACAGCAGAAAAAACTTAGATAGAAGTTTGAAAAATGCTTTCTGCTGCTTGTTTGTGAAGCCTGCAAAATGCATGGCAAGACACAGCATCTAAGGTAAATAAGAGCACAAGCAAGGCATTCCGGGGTGGGAATGTAATGACTATGCTTTTGGTATGCGTGGGAATATAGACAGAGGGCTATTGGCTAAGAGAGGTGTTTTAATGCCCTTTGATCAAAATGAAAAAAGAAAACAGTTAAATAAATGTTGAATTTAAAATATTAATAAAGCTAAAGCGTAACGAAGATGTGAGGTGAGAATTCCCTGTGCTACAAAATGGATTGCTTTGTTATCCATAATCATAGGCAGCTGCTCATTACTTTGTCAGTCTGCACTCTTAATTTGGTCGAAACCATCTGAGATTTTGCATGTTTACCCTGGAGAGCTAATTTTCTATCCAAGACGCCCCAAAAGTTTTGGCAGTTACTGATGCTTTTCCTGTCCCTTCAGGAAATGAATGAGTCGATGAGGACTGATAAGGGAACTATTTGCTGTTCCCTTGAAGACTGGACAGAAATCCATTTTTTTTCCTATATGAGACATGAAGATGTACCTTCCTATGGCACTAGTGCCTTTCCCACAGCCATCTTGTTAGACCTAAGCAGCTCTATCCTTTTGCAAAAGCTTTCAATTCCAGTTCTGACTTCACATCCAGGCCAGAATGAAAGTGGCAAATTCTCCAAAACTGCAACGTCTCTTCAATTCTTTCCGCAAGTCTCTCCAAAACAAGCATTTCTTCCCTACTGACAAGAAGAAAAAGGTTTTATGCAGGTAGTGCAATTTAGTGACTCATCTCGGTCATCTGGAGGCAGACTTGGCACTCCAGATTCCCAAGTAGGGCTCTTACACATGATGCTTTACCTGTTCAACCATTATACTCTCCTGGATGGGTATCTACAGGTCATTTGATCTCAAGCTACTGCATTAGAAAACACACTGCTTATACAGCAATGGTAGCAGTGAGGATTAGATTATTTGCATTTAGATATAAACCATTTACATTCTGATATAAAAGAAGCTTGTATTCTTTTAGGCATTTAACCAATGAACACTAAAAGACCTACATCTGAAAATAAAATTTTTAACTAAGTATAAAAAGTAAAGAAAAGGAAAAATTAGACAATAGCCACTTTGGAAAAGACACTCTTGGACAGCATAGCTAGAAATCATTTTTAGCAATAATAATATTTCTTAAATAGTCCATAGAAGTTTAATAAAGATGTTTTTTTCTTCTTAAAGAGAGAAGCTAGGCTTTATGGCCTTCATTAACCATGTGTTCACTTGCAGATCACTGAAAAATATTCTCAGCAGCTCTTAAAGACAAGCCTTCCTGCTGATTTGAGACAATCTCTAAACCTGTGCCCTAGACAAGATATTCCTTATATTACTGCCTCCCTTGAACTATCAAACTAGAGAATTTCTTCTTCTACCTCTTTACAAACCAGGTCCATAAAATTAAACAAACCCTTGGGCTCTCAAGTCTTGCCACATTTGTATCATTTTCTGAACTTTTTTTCTGCAGTTGTTTTCTTTTGTTTGTGTGTTGCTTTTATTTTTTAGGTTGGAAAGGGCATTATTGCACCAGAGACCTGAAGTCGTTTCACAGGATGCTATTCCAATCTAGACTTTTGCTGTACTCCTTCTTAACATTATTTAAGTTCCATTGGTTTTGGGAATAACAACAATAATACTGATTACTGTGTAATCACTGTGGTTTTTCAAATTCATTTTAGAAAATTAGTTTTTTCTAAATTATATTATCTACTTAAGTGCCTGAAAATCCTAAGTTATAAGTCTCTTACTTCTGTCCAAGCAAAGCTACAGTAGAGGTCATAATTTTATAGATAAAAACTCTACAGCAGACTAGACTGGAAAGGATATCTCTTGGATACTAATTAACAGAAAACATTGAAATGAATGATATAAGTAACTTCAGTGCAGATCTTAATGATACGTAAAAACACAATTGTGAACAAATACCAGCTACCCTTTCTAAATAAAGATTAGCTTAATATCCTGAATCTGCAGTACACAATTCTATTAAAAGGGAAAAAAGCCTGAAGGAAATTGCTTAGCACTAACAGAAAGATGTAAGGCACTCCAGCTCCAAAAATCACAAATCAAAAGGAGTTAATTAAGTAGACAGATGACGTATATGGAATTGAATACTCTAGCTGACCAAAGTGGATGTATTTTAAAAACAAAAAAGCAAGGAAATTTACACAGCTCTGACCTCAGTGAATAGCAGATTATTAATTGCACAACAGTGAATCATTGGAAGATATTATATTGACAAAAATTTTAAATTCTCAAGTAGAAATGAAGGTGTTTCCATTTACCAGGAAAACCACGGAATGAACAGGAGAAAAGAGTAACTCTTGCTCTTACACCTACTTTTGCATTGATCTTATGAGGTTTACACGGGAATGAGGAGAAAGTTGCTTTCTTTTTTTGTTTGTTTTACAAAAAAAGTTGCAGTCTTACATGAGGTTAGTTCAACTCATAAAAATGTACTAAGTGTTCTTTCATTTTGTGAGAAGTATTTGTCAAACTGTGTATCCTCTTCAAATCCTCCTAGGTGTACTAGCCATCATATTACTTGTGAACAAATGCACTAGAAAACATTCCTGAAATTAGAAAATTAAAGACTTGAGCAGACAAACAAGTTATTCCAAGGTACACTAACATTTGAATCTACACCACATCAGTTTCTCTTCAGGAACTACCCACATGCAATGTTCTTACCCTGAGGCACATGTTGGTAAATGCTGGGGAGGTTATTCCTCTCTCTCTGAAGGATGTGCTCTCTCATGTTTCTACAGAGTGAGAATGTGCAGACAGCTTCTATGGAAAACCTGAGCTGTAAATTTATACAGAGTTTAACTTGAAAAAAAAAATTGCCCACCCATATTCTTTGAATCAAAGTATCATAGATACTTTTTGCAGTGTAGAACAATGTGGGAAAACACCATCATAGCAGATGCATTCAGGTTTGTCTTCTGCAAGAAAGAGCTCTTGACCAGGGGGCCATGTGGAAAAGATTGAAACACAGAAAACTGCAGTGATTAGCTACAACTATTTGTTATCGTTGTCCATTTCCTACAGACAATCTTTACTTTAGATATAGACTTTTAAAGCAAAATATAATTAGATCAGTTAGTTGTACTTTCTATATAACACAGACTGCAGAGCGTAATCTAGTCACTCCATGATAGGTATAGTAATTGATATTTACCCAAAATATAATCAAAAAAGGCTTTCAGTTTTCATAATGAAACTCTAAGAGCTGGAGACATTCTTAACTGTTCATTACACAGACTTTTAAAAACATGAGCTTTATTCTTATGTAGAAAATGTATCCGTTCAAACTTCAGCAATAGACAAAATGTGAGCCATTCTCTTCCAGGAAAGGTAAGTCTTATAAAGCCATTGCTTGATCTCATTTTTAATAAATTGAACAGACTGTGCCTCTTAGTGTAAGGCACTTTTCTAATATTAAAATAATTTTTGTTTTTTGTTGTTGTACCTTCTCTAATTTTTAAAGTGTTTTAGAACATATTTTTTAAATGTATATAAAATTTGGAGTTTTTTAAATGTACATCACATTCCATTATGGGGCACAACTCTGCTGTAAAAATATTTCCTTCTTCAAACTCATTATTGCTTTATTTGTATAGCCTCTAGACTCAGACACAGGTTTTTTTCCTCCATGTTAACCTTATCATCATGCTGGGAATTCATCTCAGAATACTTGTGCTTTCTTGCACATGGCAAAAGACACTTTGGAGGCTGTCTGTGAAGAGGAAGAATTAGTTTGATTTTCAGAAATTTAGGAGAAGCAGCCTCTGGGTGTGACTAGTCAAGAAAAAAAAGTTCTTTAAAAATTGAGCAACTTTAAAATAAAAACTGAGCAACTTTAAAATGGAGATTGACAGTATAAACTGATCGGTGGGAAGAATCACATTTCAGGACTAGATGAAACACTACTGACAGAGTAGTCCATGTAGACCTTCGGAAGTCACCAATACAATATAGGAGAAAGAAGCTAAAAGATGTACAGTAAAAATCAGAATGGTCAAAACAGCTTGGATATGATTACAGCAAGAAAAGATTAAGCTCTGAGATGATGACAGAATAGACATTTTTGGTGAATATACAAGTAGCATAAAAAAGCCTGTGTGAAAGTGGGTTGTCAGCCTTTGTCCAGTTTCCTATTCCACACCTGAAAAACATCAGTACCTCAACCTTCGTTAAACAAAGCTTTTATGGTTTCACCAGAAGGTCCGGTGGGTAGATGAGGAGCAGACATTATGACTCTGATGAGGATGAAGGATTAGACAAAGCAGAGGAATATTAATATTGAGTCCAAGTTACTTGTATCATCATACATACTTATTGTATGTATGCCTTTCCAAGTTATTAAGCCTTTTATCTACATGATTATTAAACTTTATAGCACACATAACATTCAGTCAAAGGTGAAAAAGAAGCTTCCAGACATCCTACAAAGTGATTAATACCTTTGCCTTTGGCCTCCCACCTCACAGAGAGCATGTTATAATTGCCCAGAAGGTGGATTCAGCTATCAGTTCATGTCTTTTAACTCATTATTTTTACTGAGAAGACTGATGGCAGACCCCTTATTCCTTAGATAATTTTGTACTCGAAACCTACACTTTTATTAAGTTGAAATATGTAAGACAACTATGCAAACTGTCATTGTCAAATACCAAAAATATTTTCACTTAATTTTTCTGTAAAAATGTTTTTGAGTTAATGCTTTAAAATCACACTAAACACAGCAAGTTGAGACATACTGTAGTCTTTCTGTTCCTGAATCTGCAGCCAAATGTCTAGAATTAATTTAGCATATTTCCAGCATACTTGGATTTTCAGTATAATACCCCTTGCTATAAAACAAATTAATTACTTTTTCATACTATTTCAGTTATGAACACAGGTAAATTTTTTGTAAAAAGATCATGATGGAAACCTTTTACAAGTTATTGTTTAACACTACGCTACATTCACTTTTATAGTGATTTTTATTACCTATTTACATTTTAAGCCTACATCTAGTGAGGCTCTCCTCATGAATGCAGGTCATTTACAGCTATGTCCTACATTCTTAATTTCTTCTGTAGGTATGAGCTGATTTCTGAAATAAACTTGCCAGTGTACTTAGATTTCCTTCGTAACTACACAGAAACATCACCTCTTACAGGGATGAGAATCTTCAAAATTGACTAGGTCTTTTGTTCTCTCCATTTAAAAGCACTAGAACATAGGACTAAGTATTTAGTCAGCAGAAACCATTCAAATGAATAGGAAATCTTATTTTATAAAGAGTAAGGAGATGCTTACCAGATTCCTCCTGCAATTCCTTTCATTTCATTCTAAGGCAAAACCTTTAATGAATTATTTAACTATTAATCTTAGCATTTTCTTTTCTGAAGATATATATTTTTTTCAGATCTTCAAATATATAACAGACAATTAGCCTGGTATGAAAGGAGAGAAAAAGAAATTAAATGAAAACATGGATTAGATATTTTTAGATGTTTTTCTGTGAAGAAAATAAAAATAATGGGGTGGGGATGAACCAGTGTTTTTCTTTTAAATAAAAGAATATATTTCCTCTTTCCTTTTTGAAATCAAATTATCCATAGACAGAAAACATAATTCACTGAACATCTGCTGTTCTTCTCTTAGATCAAATCATTTAAATAGAAAAAGTAATTCTGTATGAGGAAAGGCAGGGAGTATGTGATGATCACTATGAACAACTTTGAAGAAAAATATATTTCAAGATAAGAAGCCCTTCTACGTTCTGCTCCTTTTTATTACCTTTGATAGGAGAGCAGGTTATTTACTAGACTGTCTAGTACATAAGTGAGTCTAGACTGAGACTGAATACAAAACTTGGGCTAGATTTAGCATTAAAGTGTAGGCTAGGGCTTTGCACTTCAGAAGTGTCTTGCTTAAGGACAATGTCAGTGTTCTTGACTTAGTAGTCATTTTAACTAGAAACTCATTCAACACATTTGGAAGCAAATAGACAGGGATTACAAATTGCATATAATTAGTCACAAGCATGAAAAAAAAATCTAATATTACAGTCCTGTTTATTCTTTCTTTTTACAACAATTTACACTGAAATTATTCGCATTGCCAACCTTTAAGTACTTAATGTTGATGCCTAAATTAGGAGGTTAATTTCTATGTAAAGCAAATTAAGAGAGTCTGTGTTGAAGCTTTAGCTTAAGGAAAGATCCCTAACTTTATCCTGTCCAGGTATTGCAGTCTCTGCTTTGGGGAGATTACTGTAGACCAGACGTACAGAGAAGATGAGGAGGATGGCACTCCAGACTGATATCATTGCTCTACACTGCCTAATGTTATGTTAGAAAATAATAGCCTTTATAGGAATCTCAAGGTCATTCTGTTGCAATGTGATCTTAGTGTTGTGATTTAGTTCACCTTGGCAAAAGGAAAGCCATCCACTTTCCATTGTGATAATATTCCTTGGCAGAGTAGTAGGCAACACACTGATTTAGTGCATTAATATTTACATTTGAGGGTTATTTTTAAAGTGTCTCTTTGTAAACCCTGTTGAGACTTACGTTCAGATAATATTTTTTACTGAAATTCACTTTTCTTAGAATATAAACACTTCTCTTTCTACAGGGTTCCACAATCTACATAAATACAAGACCGTTTTCACTTGTCATTTTTATTACATTTCCCATCATTATGAAGAAAATTAAATACAATTTACTATATGTTAGGTGTTAGCTATAGACTGAGAAATGCCCTCATGTCCCACACAGCCATACTTTGCACAATCTCTCTAAGGGAGAGCCTTGCAGGCCATAGTTCTGAGGCTCGCAGTGTTGATCGCAGTCACAACTTAGCAGATGAAAACTAGCCCTGTCTTTACTCAGTACCAAGAATGAGACTCTGGTCTTGGTTTACACCATCTCTGTCTGATGTACAAAATTATATTCTTGATTTTAATGATGGACTTTTTCTCTTCAAATAGACAAACCTGGGTAAATATGAAAGCAAGGTTGCCGCAGGTCAGAATAGAGACTGTGTTGTGTTAAACAAGTCAGATGAAGCTTTAGCTGTGCTTGTTCAAATCATACTTCTTTGAAATGTACATTATAGATCTTATACTTCTATAGCTATCCAAAGAATTTTGAAAAAATGTGGGTTTTTTTTAAGATAAAAATGTCTGTTAGTTTATATGCTACTTGCTTCAGATACTACATACAGAGGCTAAAAAAGGCTGTTGTGTTTTAATACTTTCTTCTTGGATGTGTTAGATATCTGATAACAGTAACAGTTTAGCATCAAAAGTATATGCTAAATAAACTGAGTTCACTTTCAAACACATAAAAAAAGCTTGCAATGCTTTGTCCCGCATTAATTATTTAATCTTCTTCATTTTAGCTAATTGTAGATATCCAGAGGCTTATGCATGCTTATTGACTTCTTTATCTAAGGTTCTGCAAGAACTTGTTTAAAAAGGGTGTTGCTATTATATACTTTAAAGCTTTTGCTTATTTAATAATCCTGAACATGACAGCCAGCTTTGGTTATGCAAACAAAACACTGAGCTTTGTTTCATAATATTTTCCTTTAGGTTATTATTGACATCAAATAATAATTGCTTCACAAATTATTTTTTGCACTTTTTTTTTGTTTCGTGCTTCCCTACTAAATGCTTTTATTACCTTTCACTTTTTTTCATGTCACTGTCACTCCAGGACATGTTCTTTCTGGAAGGAATTAGTGTTTTCAGCTGCTCCCTGCTAGTAGTTTTGGTGTCTGTGTAAATGAAATAATTCTAAAAGAAAGAGAGAAACAATTTCTTTTTTGGCATATTTTATGTTTGTATTTAGAATAGGACAGCATATTTCATAGAAACAAGAGCAAGAAACCTTGAAGTATCATCTAGCTCAGTCCACTATCCCGAGGCAGAATCAACAACAGTTAAAACATTCTTCACATATATTCTTCTAATCTGATTTTGAGAACTGTCATTGACATAAATCCTACCTTCCCTAGTAATCTATTCCATTTTTTTTTTGCTATTTCTAACAGCTAATAAATTTTCCTAATGTGGACTTGCTGCTCTTTAATACTTCTGCATTAGCAGCAGGATTTTAGATAGAGCAAGGACAGATAGATCTGTTTGCAGTGGAATTGCAGATGGAGTAGGGAAGATTGTTATTGTTTTAAATGAATAAAAGACATTTTATGCAGCTTCATTTAGCTGCATCTGCAACTTCACTTGTACAGGGGCAGCCCAACACAACTGCCCCAGCTTGCCAAAAATCTTATTTGACATCTCCCCATACTCCTCAGTAAAACCTGTGAACCTGATACAGGAATGAGCTGGGGACACCAAAGATTGGCCTTCCTCACCACCTGCAGCCAGGGCCAGGATGGAGCCCTTCATTTACCTCTTTCTTCTCAAGAATGAGTTCAGGTTAAATAGGAAAACACAGACATAGGGGACTCCTGCAAAGCAAGTTTTGGTGAGGGCGTTGAGGGTAAATACTTGTCTTACTGGGACAAAGGACATTAGGACAGCTGAAAAAGCTCATGGGCATATAAGCTATGCTTCAGGGACACCCTATAAGTGAATCAGTGAATGAGTCTGGCAGCCAGAATATGAAAAGCAGCAGCACCTAGCACAGGGAGACAGTTCTGGATACACCTCACTCCCCTCTGCCCCTCCTTGCCACTCCCTTCTCCCCTCTGGCACCAAAGGGGAAATTCCAACCCAGCCAAAAGGGGCCAGTTTGCAGGGACCAACAAGTCTTTCCTCCTGGCAACAACACATGCCACGTCCTGAGCTGCTACCGGTCGATCATGGGCTGCACTGTCCCTGCAAGAGATATGTATTCGCTAAAACTGCAGCCTTGACTGAGTTGCATTTATTTATGACTAGATTACACCCCACTGACTGTAACCATAACCCTTCTCCTGCACGCTCCTCCGGCGTTTCTAGCTCTTCCCTTTTCCACAATCGCAAGTGGCTGACTAGAACATGAGACAGCCCCCTTTATCTTCCTTCCCTTATCATGCACCTGTCCACTCTCAGGAAATGTTCACCCGCTGTCCTGGCCGCACTCTACCACTGCATGCATGTGCTTGGATACAGGGATGGTTTATGTCACGACATAGCTGCTGCTCCAAGGCCATCAGGAGCACTTCCACCCACCCTCTGGACCAAAACCATGCCTAGGACCATCTGAATAATTTCATAGAGTAGTGGACTGAATTCTCATGTCCTGGAACATTCCTGGTGCTGCTTACTTTACTAATATTGGTATAGGCAGAATGTCCAGGAAGTGTGCCTTTCACAGTAAACGTTTCAAGGCTTTATATTAACACCAAGTCTTACGTTTTCTACATACAGGCATACACAGAGAAAAGACCTTTTTGATTTGTTTGGAGTTGTGTAGTAGACATTCTGAGGATACGTGACCTTGTTTTTCACTCCATTGATCAATATTCAGACATTTTCGAAGGTGTATTTCTTAGTTGACTCTACACCTTCAGAAAAAAACTGTTCCTCAGGGACATATCTCCTCTCTTCCTTAAAAACTTTCCTTAAACAAGTCATACTTTTTTTAAATTGTCATAATCATGTGTATTATTAGTCATACCAATCATTCCAAGTCTGTTTTTTGCCAATTAAATAATAAAATGGCTAATGTATTAAGAACTCCGATTTACTTTCTGTGTTGCTTGAACTAGTATGAAGACATCTGAGATCACTTTTTTTTTCCCTAATTTTGTCTCCTATGATCTTATTATGAGTATCCTCCTCTGCTTCTTAGTTGTTTCCAGGCTTTTGTGGTTAATATTCATTGATGTACTGTTAGCAGCTACCATTAATCTCCGTTTAAAATCCTTCTCACAAGTTCAGCTAACCCTATTCAAAGATGTTTTCCTCTTTTTCATGATATGACTTCTGTCTCTGCTCCTTTTCTTAGAATTTCAGTTGCTGAGGAAACCAAAACTTCTTCCAGTATCAAGATCTAAGAAGCCATACATTCATTCTCGAGGTTGTGACTGTCTGTTCCTTGGCCTTTACCATCTGTCACTACACACAGTGACTAGTAAATGGTGACTAGTAATTGTTCCCTCCTGTCAAGAAGCTGGTTCATCTGCTGAGGTTGTGCTGCAGTGATCCTCTCTGGCTACTTATCCTTTTTACTGTTTCGTTGTCATTTACATATTGTTCATTATGTCACATCTTCGTGAATGCTTTCCAGTCTAACTAATGCTATTGACATCTTCCCCCCGATGCCTGAGAGACTTGAGTAGAGAGCATGCTTTATGGTTCCCCATTCCTGGCTTTCATTGATAGAAACATTTGGTTGTAGTGTCCAAAAGTGAACTGAATGCCCGGATTAGGAATCAGGGGTCGGAGAGCAGCAGGAAGCATTCAGGATCTTTGTGTGGATACAGCAATCATGTTTAAAAAAAGCCGTTTGTCATCACTGGCTGTGATGCCTTGACTCTTCCCAGTCACGTGGCTTTGCTTTTTTTCATCTCTGCAGACTTTTTTTTTTACATTGCTTCTCAAAGCTCCCTTGTTGTTCACAGTTCATTATCTCCCACTATTCAGCAATAATCAAAATCAGTAATGAGAGGCCAGCTAATTACCACCCTTCGTGCTCAGGCACCCATATACAATTCATACATTGGCAATCACCAATACTCTTCAATATCCTTTTTCCTTAACTATTTTTGCAACACAGTTTACATCTTCTAGAAAATCTTAGGGATATAAAGCTACTTTAGTTTTTATTCCCTTGGTAAAGGCATATTTTTTGCTTTACCTCAATTTCATAAATCCTCCATCTAGCTGATAAGTATCAGATGGAAAAAAAGGCATGCTCTTCTACAAATGAATGTGATGCAAAACGCGCAGTCACAAGAGGAGAGAAGGGTGAAATAAATTACGCAGGAAATCTTGCATCTATTATTTCATAACTTTTGAGCACTCACTTTGTCATCTTAACTTTTCTTAAAATACAATTGTAATAAAAATTAATTATTAGTTCAACTAAAACCAGTGGCATATATATATATATAAAAAGTTTGTCTTTTTATTGCACAAGGGCTTCAACTGCCTTAGAAAAGGCAATTTTTATTTCTTCTTGAATGCACAGAAATATGTTCAAAACTCCATCTCAGCTTGTTTAGTCAGTGTCCTTTCCTTCTGCATTTTCTGCCACCTACCTTGTTCAGTCTGTTCTCAAACACAGATATATGTGTTTTTTCTACTGTTCTGATTGTGTTATGCCTCTTCTGAATTCTCTGTTAAATAAAATTCAAGTTGCTTCTTCTCAGCTTCTAAAGTTTATTCCTCTCTACTAATCTACCATCCTGAATGTTATTTAGCCATACCTTAAGATCTCTCCTGCTTTTCCAGGAAAGGAACATTTGATTATAGATTTCTTTCTGTCTTCTACAGTTTTATGTACCAAATGGAATTCTTTTTTAAATTCATTAGAAATGTCAAATATTTTTTAAGAATATTCTTTAATTCTTTTAAGGAGCCAAATATTCTTTAAAGTTTTCCTTATGATTCCTTATGATATCTTTAATAATGTGAATATCTTAGAAGTGGTTGAAGGACAGTCATATTGTTATTTTGTCATATATTTAAACAATACAGATAAAAATTGTATGTAATCATATATATATTATTTTTTCTGTATTCTCTAGCTTTTGCATATTACATTCTTCTTAGACCTTTGAGCTCTCTGTGGACAACTATACTGGAATACAGTTAAAATATAATAATGAAGTACAAATTTTTAGCATATGAATGGAAGTCACAGCTTATACCCATTTCTAATATTTTTGAGATTAATAGATTACTATAAGGACCTGAGTAGGCAAGAAATACGGATAGACTATAACAAAAAAACAGACTTCACTAGACTTACTGTCATTGACAAATGCTACATTGACACAACAGTGTCTTATGCTACTAGTATTCTTGCTGAAATAAAGGTATCAATTCTTCCACCCTGATTAGGGCTGTCAGAATCTGATCCAAATGCAAGTAACTACAATAAATTTTGGAGAGGAAAATCTAAACAAAAGATACTTATTGAGAAGTGCTGTATCTCTGGAAAACGCCTTATTCAACAAATTAAATGTGAGAGATTTGGCAGCAAACGTGTTGGCACAATGTAGGTTTCACACAGAGAGGAATCAAGTCACGCTGCAGGGAAGTTACCCTCTCCATTACTGTGGTGACACTACATGAGGAAAAAAATGTATGTCAGAAAAATATAACTAATGACAAATTGGAAAGAGTTCAGAGAGCCATAAATACTACTAAAAGGCTTAAGGGCGAAGACTTACAATAAAATTAATGGAGTTATTCTTTTTCTTTATTAAGATGTTAGAAAAAAGACTATTATTCACAATTATTATTTCTATGCTAATGCTAGGAAACAGATCATCAGCTGGTATAAATCTGCATGGTTTAATTGAGAACAGAGTAGCTATGCTGATTTATATTAGTGGAGGATAAGACCCTAAGAAAAGAAGCAAAATTTAAGCTCATATGAGGAAGTAGCAGGAGAATTTTAGTAGAGTTTTCTGAAAAGAAATGTAAGGAACCATTACCTTTTAGAGTAGTCTCACAAAAGAACTGATGGAATTACTGATTTTTGGAACAATAGAGACCATTCGGACAGAGAAAATTAAGTATACGTTTTAAGGTGTAACACTAACACAAATGAAGACTATCATCAGTATGATCATTGCTTTTTCTTGTCCTATTTCAAACTGCTAGGATCAAATGAAAAGTCTCAGTTAGAAGATTTGAAAACTGTGATGTATTTTTGAATAAGTTTTTCTTACTTTTATACACATTTTTAGACTGCAATACATAAACATCACAGTCTTTGTGGTGTCTGGTATTATTATTTTGACATTTATACAAACAATAATAGACGACCATGCTTTAGAAAACCACAATGAAAATACTTTAAAACCTCATTAGACAGTGTGATGTCTGTGCAAAATAGTGCTGCAGCACTAGTTTGGGAAAAAAATATTCTGACATATACTAAAAAGAGGGCACTTAAAGAGCAGGTAGAAAGGCTGTTGTTTCATCTTAGTCATTTATATCGTGTTGCATGTATATAATGTTCTTTTTGATATGCTGCCATTCCAGCTGGCAACCTCTCAAGTTTGGAAGTTTTCCCTCTCCCCATGCAATACATAATTATTCCATACCAAATGGAACAGATGCAACAGGAGAGACTGAAAGGGTACATCTACACAGTCATGTCAGCGCAGGCTTCCAGCTCACATATGAGTCCAAATTCTCCCATCGTTCACACTGTTCATGCTTTGGATCAAACTGGAGTTGGCATAGGACTGGAGATAGCCAACTGTCTCAGCAGACAGAAGGAGCACGCATAAGGTGAACTGGCTCAGGTTATACGATACATAAATCAACCCAGGCTTGAGCAAGTCTAATGAAATCAAGAAGGATCTCAGCAGAGCCTTACACAAGAACTCTCTACAGAGATGGCAGCATAGGAAGAAGTGAAATTGAATCTGGATACCCCACACCCTGAAAGATAATTGAACTCTTGAATAAAAAGATGGAGGAGGTGCCAATGTGCAGAGGGTTAAATTCGAGAGGTGTATTCTGGAAATGCAAAATTAGCTGGACTCAGCAGGGAAGAAACACAGTCAGGACACTCTAACTGATGATCTCAGATGAGCTTAGGAACCCAGCTACTCTGTCCAGCACTGCAGTAATCCTAAATGATGGGTATTGGGGAACTTCATTCAGGTGAGTGTAAACACACAAAGGGAAATATAAGCATGTAAAGAGTGTAAGTATCCAAACTTTTAAGCAGCAGCTGATGCTGGTTATGGTGCCTACTGGAAGAGTACTAGGACAAGTACCCACATTTTGGTGAATCTGCTAGGTGACTAACAAAAAGAGAAAATGAGGAGCAGGACCTAGGAAGTGATGGAAGTCAGGCACAGAGGTTGAGATCTGCACCTGCAATTGGAGGAGTGTAGCACAAAGAGATGGGAAGGTCTGAGACCCTGAAAATGAAACAGGCACAGCTGTGTCAACGCAGTAGGGACAAAGCAAGCCCTGGGACTGACGAGCCAAGAAAAGTCATCTAAGAAGGGCTGATAAGAATGAATCTGGAATCCTGTGAGAAAGACAATGCATGGGAGACAGTTGTAAGGAAGAGACATACAGATGAGAAAGAATGGAATTGTCTATATCACAAAACATGGGACTGGGAAGAGTCCCATGGGGGCTAAAAATAGGAATAGTCTTGGGATAAATTAGAGAATACAAGAAAAATGAGACCTTGCTTTGGAAGAATTGGCAGAACAATTCATATGCACAAGAGACATCTCTTTAATGCCTGAACAGGAGCTGACATGTTCTGAGTCTCACTTTATTTAATCCTGGTAATGTTTAGGATTAGAATGTTTAGAATTAATCCTGAAATTTTCTCATGATGAGAATTTCTAAAAGTCACTAACAAAATAGATGCATAAATTCTCTGTTTGTTATTAATAAGTGACTGTATCATGAAGTGTCCCTATTAAAAATCTATTTAATATGTTTATACAGAAACCTCAAGAACAGAATGCTGCACAATCTGCTTCACCATATTCTTGGCCAGTGTTAAAAAAAATCTCATAATGAAGTAGCTTGAGTCTTGGTTCAGTTCTAGCAGCACACCTCTGGTGACTGTTCTAGTCAACAGATAGCACCAGTACCAGATAGCATATTATGCTAGTATGTGTCTTAAAGATGCCCTTTAGTATTGTTATAAAAGATGCGGGTCTGTATAAGCAGTATAGTAGCAGAGGTAGAACTATACACTGTTTTAATCTTAGGGTCATAGCGTCATAAGTACTTTTACAGTTTTCTGTCCCTGAAGTCATTTCCAGGGAGGAAAAGCCAAGGATGATTATATTATTCTTCACACTACTGATATGTGTAACTTCCTTCTCCTCTGATATCTGGAGGCTATATATACTATTTTTGTCATTCTTCTCTTAGGAGGAAGGAACTGAAGTAATTCCCTACACTGACAACATCAGGAATCTTAGTCCCCCTTCCCTAAAAGAAAGTTAAGTACAGCAGCTGTTAAATTCACCTCAGGTATTGTCATATATCTGAAATGAAAGAATTTTTTTCTTCCTATCTCAGTCCATTTAGAAAGATGGATCTTTAGTATTTAAATTGTGCTTTTATCCTTAAAAAAAAAATTGTGGAACTGGCTTTAACCTTCTAATTTTTTGTCTTGTATTTGTTAACGAATAATAAATGTTCTTGTAATGGTGCCAGCCTTACAAATTCATTCTAAGAGCTAGAATTCACACTGTGTGCTTTTTCATGTGTATGCCAAAGAACTAGCCAGAGACAATTTTAAGTTAATGGAAATATATCTATAAAATGTATTCAGCAGGCTTAAGACCAGATCTAAAGATTCCAATTATAAGATTTACATCCAGATCCCATTGCTGTCAGTGGGGTTCACAAATTTAAATAATCCCAGAATTTCTCGGTGGAATATGAACTTCAATTTCTTTTGATGATACACAAGACAAATATTTAATATATATATTTGTGTGTGTGGGGGTGGGGGTGTGTGCATGTGTGCACATGTGCTTGCATGTATTTATCTCCTTAGGCTTCACTTAGGTTTCAATAAGCTGTCCAAAAGAAATGCTGAAAAACAGTTTGAAGTACAATGCAAATGGAATGTATTGCAGTGATACAGGAGCTAACTTTAAATAAGAATCAGACCCTATCTGGCCGTAATCACAGCGTCCAGTGAAAGCACTGTATCTTGCATGTCAGAGAGTTAACTATCCTGAGTGCCATGCTAGGCTGCTGCTGGTATTCTTTAGAGCTGTTTTGGTTGTCCTCAAATAGCACTGCAGTCTGTGGTGTAATCAAACACAAAACCTCTGTGTAAACATGCTTACAACCTTAGGAAAACAATATGAGGAGGACAGAGGAAATGACAAAATGTTAATATATTTATTACATGATGTTCAAATTTCCATCGCTGAACTTACAAATCAGGTGCTTATTGGGCATAGCAGTATTTACAGAAACATGGAAAAAACTTTCTCTGACAGTAAAGCAAATATTAATTCCCAATATCCAGAGATAAGATGTACTTTTACAGTCAAATACTAACTATAGATCCCTCCAAAACTAGTCTCCAGACCTCTTTATTTCCTTCTATAGACACCCAGAAATAGCCTCATGATCACAGGCCCTGATTCTCATCAAGGACTTCAACCACCCTGATATCTGCTGGAGAGACAACACAGCAAGGCAAAAGCAATCCCAGAGGTTCCTGGAAAGCAACGATGACAAATGCTAGGTGATAGAGGAGCCAACAAGGAGAGGTGTGCTGCTGGACCTGGTACTTATGAACAAGGAAGGAAAGACTAAGGAAAATGTGAGTCCACTGCTGAATAGCATGGGGGGCCCTGGTGACAAAGGATACATAAAAGGCAGAGATACTGAATACCCTCTTTGCCTCAGTCTTCACTGGTAAGACCAGTCCTCAGGAAACTCAGACCCTGGACACAAGGGAGAAAGTGAATACATCCACAAGTGCTGAGGGAACTGGCTGATGTCATTACAAAGCTACTCTCAATTTATCTTTGAAAGGTCATGGCGATCCAGAGAAGTCCCTCAGAATTGCAAAGAAGAAGGAAAAAAAAACAAAAAAAACCAACAACAACAACAACAACTCCAGTCTTCTAAAAGGGCAAGAAAGAGGACCCAGGAAACTATAGGCCAGTCAGCTTCACCTTGATCTCCAGAAAAGTAATGGAGTAGCTCATCCTGGACACCATCTCCAAGCATATGAGGGTAAGAAGGTAGTCAGGAATAGTCAGCAAAATTCACAAAGGGGAAATTATGCTTAACCAATCTGATAGCCTTTCATGATGGAATGACTGTCTGAGTAGATGAGGGAAGAGCATGGATGTTGTCTACCTTGACCAGCAAGGCTTTTGATGTTATCTACAATAACATTCTCATAGGCAGGGTGATGAAATATGGGTTAGATGAGCAGACAGTGAGATAGATTGAAAATTGGCTGGATAGCAAAGCTTAGAGGGCTGTGATCAGTTGCACAGAGTCTAGCTGGAGGCCAGTAGCCAGCAGAGTATCCCAGGTGCCAATACTGGGTCCAGTGCTGTTCAACTTACTCATCAATGACCTGCACGAAGGGACAAAGTAAACTCTCAGTTTTCTGATGACATAAACCTGGGAGGAGTGGCTGAGGCACCAGAGGGCTGTTGTGCCATTCAGAGGGACCTCAACAGGCTGGAAAGATGGGCAGAGACCAATCTCAAGCAGTTCAACAAAGACAAGTGCAGAATCCTGCACCATCGAGAAAGAGCCCCATGCACCATTATAAACTGGGGCTTGACCAGCTGGAAAGCAGCTCTAGATGGAAGGATCTGGCAGTTCTGGTAGACAGCAAGGTGACCATGAGCCAGCAATGTGGCAAAGTAAGGCAATGGTATCCTGGGTTGAGTTAAGAAGAACATTTCGAGCAGGTCAAGGGAGGTAATCCTTTCCCTCTATTCAGCCCTTGTAAGGCCACATCTGGAGTACTGTGTCCAGTTCTGGGCTCCCCAGTGCAAGAGAGACATGGAGCTATGGAGCAAGTCCAGCAAAAGGCTACAAAGATGATTAAGGGACTGGAGCATCTCTCATACGAGGAAAGGCTGAGAGAGCTATGACCGTTCAGCCTGGAGGAGAGAAGGTTGAGGGGGATCCTATCAATGTGTATAAGTGCCTGAAGGGAAGGTATAGAGAGTATGGGGCCATGGTCTTTTCAGTGGAGCCCAGTGACAAGACAAGAGGCAATGGGTGCAAACAGAAACACAAGAAGTTCCATCTGAACATGAAGAGAAACTTCTTTGTTGTCAGGGTGACTGAGTTCTGAAACAGGTTGCCCAGAGAGGGTGTGGAGCCTCAATTCTTGGAGCTATTTAAAAGTTGTTTAGTTAGGGTCATGGGCAACCTGACCTAGGTGACCTTGTTTGAGCAGAAAGATTGGACTAGATCTCCAGAGGTCCCTTCCAACTTCAACCGTTCTGTGATTCTGTGAAATCAAGAGTCTCTCTCCCAAGTTCCTCCTGCCCACCATACAAATGTCCTTGTCTAGGAAGGTCTTCTCTTGTCCTTACTTCCAGGAGAGATTTATCTAGTAAGGTTCTGAAACCCAGTGTACAACTCCCAGCAGCAGAGCACAGGGTCTGAGACCACCGAGACCACCGAGACCACCGAGACCACTGAGGACAGCAGCCATCTCCATCCCTTGCTGACAGGCTAGGGAGCTGAGGGACAAACTATTCCATCCTCCAAATAAAGATTGTTCTTTTTTGTAAGTCTTGCCTCCTTTCTAAAATGAAATTGGATCAAATCATGTTAAGGGCTTTGAAAATTTTTAATGTATCTCCTCATTAACTTCCTTCATTTAACACCCCAGACTCTTTGCATTGCAGTTGTTAAATAAATATCAGAAAGAACTGTTAGCTTAAAATTAAAAATGTTTCATTTTTGGCACCACATGGCAAACTAAAGTTGCAGAACATTACAATACATTTGGGGTAAGCAATCAAGCTAATCAAACTAAAATGTTATAAATGTTTCTCACAGACATCTTGACAACAAACTGGTCTCTTCTGTGAATTTTAAATCCTAAAAATGAGAGGCTAAACCAAGCTGTTCTTATTAGACAGAAAGAAGAAGAAGAGAGAGTAATATACTACTGGAGCAAAGGATCTGTATTCTTTTTTCCCCACGTGCAAAGATTTAATCTAAATTGTTTGGCAAGCCAAACACCAAGCAGCCAAAACTAAACAGCAGTCATGCAGATACACATGTACAAACCAGTGGTTAATGAGACTGTACATCGGCCTATCATGCAACCGCTAGATACTTCGGAAACAGCACCTATAGACTCTGTAGAGCCAAAAGTATTTTGATTGTAATCAGGCTGTGTCTTTTTCTTCAGTCACTTGCAATGTTCTTTGGCTGAAGCTGTCTTCACAAAGGAATTGTCCATTAAGAACAGGGAAAGTATGCAATATTACTCCTTATGTGGTGATCCTCATGAGGGAACAGCGGTAAGAAGAAAGTCTTGGTAAACTTTTCCCTCAAACACTGTTCTGTTGTTAGTGAGTAGCTGCAGCTGTGGTAGGCTCTGATCCAATGTGGTCCAACCACTAAAAGCGGGAACATGAAGAATTTATTCTTTTTTATTGTTTTTTAAGATGAGCGATGGATTCAATCGACAATAAATTGAAGTAAACTCAAAGACTTGCCATTTCCAATTATAACAATATTATAACAATATATAACCATATTATAACAATAATTCTAACAACAGTATATAAAGGAAAATAACAAAGATTTGATATTTATTAGCTAATAAATATCAGAGTTTCCCATCTCATCTAACAGGAATTCTAGAGCACAGAGTTCTGTTTTGGCTCAATTTTCTGAAGTTAATTCTGGGATATTCTCTGCGGTAAATAGAGATTAGCCTGCAAGAGGATGGGGGCTCCAGACTTGGCATGCTAGATATATCCTGGGCAAAAATATGAAAATTTCGCAATCATCAGAATTGCACAACTTTTGGTGGTTTTCTCATAGCTTGCCATTTCATTGAATGAAAATGTTTTTATTTTTTCTCTCCTAAAAATATAATATGCAATGTAAACCACTGTAGTGCCAACCCCTTCACACAGATTTATCTAAAAATGTCTCTGGCCAACTGCAGCAACATGGAAAGCAACTCTGATGCCTCAGTGAATATATCAGTTCTAGTAAGGCTGTGCGAAAATGTGGGAATTGGGGAAAATTCCAATTTTATTAAGCAGATAGGGAAAACCACAACTGAAAGTAAGATACTTTGAAAAAAAATTGTTTATTCCTCTCATCTTTTTAGAAGACAGCTCTTTCTTTATTCACTCATTAAAATACAATTTTCTACTACAGTCACTGCAGTAAAACATTTTTTCCTTCTTATCCAAAATTATTTTTTGCTATTTTGAGATCTCTTTCTTTATAGTAATTACCATTAAGAATGGATAAATGATGCCTTGGAAGATGGCAGTAAGCAGTCTCAAAGTTTCCATGAGGAAACGTATAACCTGCTTTATTTATTTTGAATATACTTTATTAATTATATCAAAATATAATGATTAGTCAGATTGAATGCAGTGAGACAAAGGAATATAATTCTGTTTTGAAGTTATACGAAGAATCCTCTGGATTAGGTGAGTCCTTAGGGATAAAGCAGCCTGCTTAATTCTGCTCTTCTGACATTTATTAGCACATGATGGTGCCAAGACCTAGGCAGTATGCTTCTGCAACAGAGTCTAATCAAATATACTAAAACATTTTTAAAATAATTGTCTCCATGCTTCACTCACCCTCTTAAACAGATAGATGAGGCAGATTATACCATGCAGCATCACTTAGCTTCTCTCCCGCATGGACTTTAGAGGGAAGCTTGATTCCAAAATAAAGAATTCTAGGAAAGCTTTCAGAATAAATAATGGTACATTAGAAACTGGACAGAAATTTTGTGTTTTTCTCTTCTGGGAATATGTTCTATTTTAATTCAACTCAGCTGTCTTCTTCATGATTTACTGTTAAAGAACAACTCTGTAAAAGTGACCACAATATGTTTAAACATCCTGGTAGCAGCAATGACAACAACAACAAACATTAAAAAAGTCATTACAATTGTGTTCAAATACAAAAAGAAGAATTACCTAAGAATAATGAAGCATGTTAAAAATATTCTAAAAGGATAGCTAAAAGATGCTAAAAGGAAAGACTAAAAGAGTTAAATCTCTGCCAGCAGCATGAGCACATTTTAAAGAGACTAAACTAAAGGTACAAAGGATACATATACTTCCTGTCATGAAAGATTTGAGAAAAGCAAAAGGAAGCCAGCATGGCTAAACAGTAATGTAAGAAAGATTATTAAAGGCAAGAAGGCATGTTTGAAAACATTGAAGTGGTGTCCAAATATGGAAAACAGAGAGGATTATACTTTGGCAGGTTAAATATAAAAACACATTAAGGCAAGCCAGACAACCACTTGTAGAAAGTTTGCAAAAGACATAAAAATAACGATAAATATTTTTTTCAAGTGTATAAGGCACAGGAAACTTGTCAGGGTGTCCAAAGAGCCAAGAGATATTCAGAGTTACAAGGAGCACTCAAAGAAGATAAGGCCATAGCAAAGAAACAAATTGAATCCTCTACTTTTGTGTTCACTGTGGATGCATGTGAGAAGGTTCTCAGGCCGGAAGATTTCTATATTGCAAACTCATTAGAGGAGCTGTTTCAAATTTAAGTATTAGTAGAAGAGACTGTGGAAGAAGTAGATAAACAATTACAAAATAGTCAGGACCAGACAGCATTCATCCAAGAGTTCTAAAGAAACTTAAGGATAAAACAGCTCACCTACAAACTGTGATGTGTAACTTCTGATTTACAGCTGCCTTGATGCATGAGGACTGGAAAGGGGCAGGTGTGATGCCAGTTTTTAAAAAATGGTTCCAGGAGAGATCTAGTGAGTTACAGGCTAGCAAGCCTCTCATCTGTACTTGACAAATTGGGAGCAATAATAAAAAAGAGAATCAGTGGCCATACTGACAAATACAACATCCTAGGGAGGAGTTCAACACAGGTTCTCGAAGGGGAAGTTCCGCCTCATAGGCCTCCTGGAAATCTTTCAAGGAGGCAACAAACTTGTTCACAGGGGAGATAAAGTTGCTGCAGTCTACTTGGATTTTCAAAAAGCGTACAACAAAGTTCTTCACCAAAAGCCCTTGTAGGGTCTTAGAATAAAAGAGATTTTTCACATGAATTAAAGAATTGGTTAAAAGATAGGATTGGGTAAGAGTAAATTTGACCAATGGAAGGTATCCTTGCTAGGACTGTGTAGTTTAAAATTTTATTATTGCTATTACTGCATTTTTGAAGGATAGTAAAGATGAGCATTAGTTGTGATGCATAGAAGGAAAACATGAGACATAATGACTGGCTGCTAAAATGGAGGTAAGATTCAATGAAGGTAAATGTAAAGCGCTAATGGACTCTGACCAGTATCCCGCAGGAATGAGTTCTAGGGATTACAATAGATGTTTCTATGCTCAGTATTCAGTAGCTATCAGAAAGAAAATAGAATGTTAAAAAGCATTAAGAAATAGAATGTTAAAAAGCATTAAGAAATGAATAGAGGACAAAATAAAGAGCATCATTTGCCACTGAATAAATCCACAGTGCTCATACATCTTGATTATTTGCGGTATTTCCCATCCCTCTATCTCATTAATAGTAAAATAGAACTGGTATAGGTTCAGAGAAAGGCAAGAAAGATGATCACAGATGTGCAATGGTATTCTGTATGGGAATGACTAGGTAGGATGCTAAGGTAGGGAGCTTCAGCCTAGGAAGGACCTCTGAGGGAATTAAGTTATAAATCTACCAAATCACAAACATCATGAAAGGGTAGGCAGTGATAGACTGTATACTCTTTCTTCTAATAGAAGTAGCAGTCACCAAATAAAACCAGTGGTTAATTTGCTCAAAGCAAAAGGTGATATAGCTAAGCTATGGAACTACTTGCCACAAAATCCTTGAAGAGTTAATGCAAAACAATTTAATTATGGATTATTTAAAAAAAATCATTCCTAAGAAATTTATTCTCAAAGTCTTTCAAATTACTGAAAGTCACGAACGTATTCTGTGGAAGTAATACCCTAGACTACTTTCTTTGTTAGCTTGAAGAAGAAAAGGCTTAAGGGGGGCCTAATAGCAGCCTTCCAATAACTTCCTTCTAACTACTGAGAAGATGGAGATTGGACTAGAGATATACTAATGCCCCTTTCAATCTGAATTATTTTGTGATTCTATGATGCATTAGGTTCTGGCCACTGATGAAGACAGGACACTAGGCTAACTGCTTTTTTCCAAACCTGTGTACCCATTCTCATCTTCTTACACATATTTATGTTAGAACATGCTATTAAAAACTTAAGGTCAAACTCAAGCTCATTTAACAGTTCACCAGCTCTGCAAACTGTACAAAACAAAATGTCTCTTGTATTTGAAATTTCAGGAAATAAAACTCACGGAGTTTTACTTGAATGCTTTCAGAAAGAAAAATTATTGAAGTCTTGACATAAGGTACCTATTCAAATACAGTTTCTGAACACTTTAAGAGAAACTCAGTATCTTCTAACAACATAGCCTGAACACAGAAATGACATGTTCAAAACATTTCCATCCTATTATTATTATTAAATACAGAACAGATTTCCTAGAAATCCCAACTAGGGAACAAGGCTCCACTGTTCTGGATGATACACAAACGTGTGACCAGATACAATTGCTTTTAAAGCCTCACCATATAATACACTAATTCTTTGTCTAATAGACTGAAAGATTTTCAAAAAAATATTCTATGATGCTTTGAGCAGTAGAATGAATAGGAAGACTTGAATTCTTGATAAGCAATGAAAATTGTAGTTTAACTGGCATTTTAGAAGCCAGCCAGAGAACTGACATATTGCTGAAGAAAATGTGACATGTTCAGGAAGAATAGGCAAGAAAAAATGTCAGAAGGCACTCTACTGTAAATGAAGACTGTATGATATATATAGAGATATAAAATATATTCTCTGACTCTCAGGGAGAGCTGAGATGCTGAATGGAAGGATGTCTGTAAAGGAAAGTAAAAGAGAAAAAGGAATAGGCATAATGTCATGATACGAGACTACTATAGACTACTTAGTTAGATAGAAGGTTTTTCTTTTTCCCAGACTGTCCAGCAAGATATTGCAATATGCTAAGTACAACATTTTATTTTAGAAGGCAGAGGGGACATTTAGGGGGCTATTGCTCTAGAAGTGACTAACAGAGGAATTGGTTGAGTATATGAAAATAGAAGCTCATTTGTATGCAAATAATCGGAAAATAACAGAGTACCTCTAAAAGGAGGAAGGAAAGGAAGGAGTGAAAGTAACAAAATAATGACAATGAACTTTGTTATAAATTTAACTCAGGGAATATGTAGTTTTGGTCTCTTGGGAAGATATAGGAAGGGGAAAAGTAACAAAGCAGATAAGTTACAAAAGAAACCTTACAAAAACACAATCAGGCTGAGACAGAAAAAAAGAGGAGTAATGGATTTAGCATTATAAAGTGCAATTTAAGTAGCAAAGAATCATACAAAAAGTGAAACATGACAAAAGGCACATGATAAATAATAAATATAAAGGAAATGCAGAAGCAAACAGGGATAAATCAAATATTACTGTTAAGACATTGAAAAGTAACATGTGAATGGAGTTGGATGAGAACAGAAGGGAGTTACCAGGAAGGCTAAAAGACAAAGCAGCAAGAAATTTAAGGATTGGTCCTATGTAAGCTTTGTATTTGCTGAAATCTTGAGTACCTCTTTGGTATGTATGAAACTAGCTATCAAAATGTTTCAAAGTGCAGGGTATTAATATATTATGCAAACTCATTAACCTATCTTACACTTCTCACCTAAATGTAAAATATATAGTATTGTAAACAACTGTGAAACATTTGTTTATGCAATGTGGAAACTTCTGGTCTTGCCAGCATCAAACAAACACACAAAAACACTTTTCCTGGTCATTTTAAGCCATTGAAGGATATTTAAAAATGTAGGATTTGGCATCTTATCAAAAACTTTGGTTAACATTTAAATTCCATGTTTGTAGTTATTTCTCCTATTTTTTATGCTAATTAGTATTAATTACCATGCATATTTTTTTTAAGAAGCATTCAAAAATCTGAGTTTCTATGGAAAATGTTCTGTACAAAAGAACTTAAGATGTGCTATTAAACTATTCTACTTACAATTTAAAAGTAAAGCTGTAAAATCATTTTTTTAGAATGCAATTTCTCTACAGCGTTTCCATTTGACTAACAATAATTCCAAAATTAAAAAAGAATTGTCTCAAATTTTCAGCTAGAGCTCTATCAAGAATGATAGTATGAATCAGGTAGGACTCTCGTAATTTCACTTACATTCTTAATGCAGCTCTAATGACTATATATTCAGTTTTGGGAGATCCTGGAACCACTCTTAATATAGTATGCATGTCACAACATCTGCTGAGCTCGAAGGGAAAGGAAAATATTCATCACAACCTAAAATTAATCCTTGCTTGTAAAAAGTTTGTAGTTCACTCCTGCACTGGTCAAGTGATTGAGAATGTTACCAGTGAATTCATCAGCTTCTTCATAAACTGAAAATTTGTATTACTTTGGATAAATCAACTCATATATTCTCTCTCAAAAATAGAATAATTTCACCTTTGAAATCAAATGCGAAAAAAAAGCAGGTGGTTTGAAGCACTGGGAACATTATTATGTCCAATTACATATAAAACCTATATATTAAGCATACTTGTAGAAAAAAGAAATAGAATATATTTGTTGAAAAAAAATAAAAAATCATATTTTATAGAAAAAATGAAAAATTAAAGATTATGAAGAGCATGGAAGAGTAATATTCTTTATATTATCTATCTTTATATTTCTAGATATAGTATATCTGTATACTATATATCTTTACCCCAAAGAAACTTGGCCCTAAAGAGACTTTATCCAGAGACTTACCCTCTGCATTCAACACCTCCCTTCCGCAATTAACACTTCTTAATAAAAACCGAGATTGAAATATTTTGGTCCTAAAATTTATTGTATGTTGAAAGTAGAAATGACCCTAAAACAAAATAAAAGATGCTTGACTTTTAGGATAAGTTCTAATGACAGATTACATGAATTACAGAACGCCGCTTGGGAACACTGACAAATAGGTTTGGACATTCATCCTTAAATTTAACCCAGTCTGACTGTAATGGTACTATCACTGTAGTTCAAGGAAAAGATAGGGGAAAACAAACTTGAACATGAATAAACTTGCCATAGACTGAGCTTGCGGAATGAATTTGTAACTAATAAATGACAACAATAATAACAGGATCCAATGGCTCAAAGAATAATTTAACAAAGTGACACCTGGGAAAATAATGCAATTTTTTTTTTCATTAAAATAGACTACTAAAGACTTCTGTTTTTTCTTTTATTTTTAAAACAAGACTAGTTGTTATCTAAAAGATCTGTTATAGAAAAAACATAATTTGCTGGACTATATGCATGCCACCAGTTAAAATTTTATGCCACATGGGATAAATGAGATTACAGTATGTGATTCGTTTCTTTCTCATCTACAGGTATATTATAATGATGAAAATTATACTAAACAATGGAAAAATAAAACTCCGAAGGAGAAAAACTTTCAAATACAGCAAACAGCCTAATTAAATACACAACATAGTAAGGAAATAAGTGGGAAGACTGTGATGACATCTGGAATTCATTCACTGGATACAACAGAAAATCAAAACAAATGAGAAAATATATAAAAAAATGAAAAAGTTAAGAGTAAGTTTTGTCTGTGTTTCTTTTTCTTGTCTATAAAACAGTTACATTATTACAGAAATTGCATATGGGAAAAGAAATCCATTTCTCTGGTCTGTGCATGTGTAGTACAGTCTACAACATTAAATAGAACAGAATACCCTATAGAAGGGTAGAAAAATAGCATTGTTCCTATATCTTTTCAGCTGTGAAGCACCAATGCTATTCAGGAACCACACAGCAGAGCTTAATTACCCAGTCAGTAAAAACACTGTCTTAGAATTCCCTTTTATATTCTGAGAAATGGATTTCTTCACTTTCCAGTGAAGGAACAGTATCTAAAAATCTCTGTTTTGTGGAGTACTTTTTGCTCCCCAGGAAATCAGGGCACCAAGGCTGCATTCCCACTAAACACCTGTCTAAAATATAAGCCTTGAAGTGCTCCCATAGACATTTTACCACATATAATTCAGCCTTTCCTCCATTTAGCTCCAGATTAGTTCCATGGAAAGTCTTAACAGCCCTTCAGGCAGCTAAGGCTACATCTACATTAATAAGTAATTCAGCAAATAAAAGCATATTGGCTGAACGAAGCTGCCAATGCCCCCACATCCACATTACATATGTTTCAGGGATCTTTCCTCAGACGAGATCTAGTGTGATGCCTTGAACTGAACAACCTCATCATGAATGTGATTCAAAGCTGCCCAAAGGTAGCCAATGGTTTGGAGCAGTTAGAGCACACCTGCAAGCACCTAGAGCAAAGCTTCTGGTTTAGTTTCCCTCAGGTGGAAACTAATATGCATGTACAAACCTGTACATTTCTAGAAACTAAATCAATGTGCCATAACTGCAGATGACTGAGTACTTATCTTCAAAACTGCACTATTGCACTGAACCAACACACTCGTGCACATAAAGTGTACATCCAATACAAAAATGGTAATGGCCTTTCCATTTGACTGTGAATAAACCAACATTTCTGTTGGTAAAACCATCACTGATGATTTTGTCTGTGCAAGCAAAACTGAATTTTACTCTTCTCTTCAAAGCAGCAAAATCTGACTTTGCATGAACCATGGACACAGCCCCTGGCATGCAGAGGCAAAGCCCTAGTGGAAGGACTGAGGTGGCTGCAATGCAGCTACCCAAAAGGTAGGCGAAGGGGATGGGGGGCTCTGGCCATGAGCCACGTGGCCTTCCATGCTTCCCACTATTTGCTGTCCTGTTACATTCTGCCACGACTCTCACACATTTATCACTGGCACAGCCAAGGGAGATGGGGGTGGGCGCTGAAGGCCAGCTGTGCAAGGAAATGATTGCGATTCAGAGGAAGATGGAATGAAAACCATGAGAAGGAAAAGGGAAAGTCAGCCTGGCTGTAGAGCAGTTGCTTCTCAGGTTGAGTGAAATGAATAGATAAACTTACAGCTTATCTGTAAGTCTTTTTTGCATACCAGCTGTTCTAAAGTTTCTTACTGATTTATTTAGCCAGTTATAAGACAAACTTGCAAATTTCATACACAGTATTTTACTTCATCTACTTCTAATTCAAAATTAGCATAGCACCTAAAACATAACCTTGCTAAAATGAAATTGGAGAAGGGCACTGAAAAACATAGCGAGAATGCCGTTAATCCTGTCAAAGTGCTTAACATTGGTCTAAACTATTTTTAAAGCACTTGTTTAAATTTTAAAGCAGTAAGGGATCAAGAACAAACACAGGCATTTCTCGTCTCCTTGGGTGTAAGTAATTTTAAAGGTCAAGCACAGCTTTTTTGGTCCATGAAAAAGGTCTTTGCATTTTTAAAAGTTAAAAAACAGGCCAGATAATCAGCTAACATAAATTAGCAGAGTTCTATCATAGCCAGTTCAGGAGGCCAATTTACACTGACTGAGGTACGGCCCCCAGTTTTTTAAAATTCCAGAAGGGGAAAAAGATTACAGCATTTTTAAAGAAATATATCTTGAAAGAGGAGATGCAGATTTCCTTGTTAGTCTCAGCCAGAAGGAATGACCTCATAAGTACCATAAATCAAGACAATGAAAACAGGCCGTTAAAGTCCAGTTCTTGTGATGATAGGTGCTCTATTTCTTTAGGTTTGCAATAGAAAGCCAGGCTGTGCATGAATCTGAGTAGAAACTCTCTACTGAGCCAAAAAGAGCACCACAGGTTTAGGGTGCCACTCCGTTTATTCCATAAAAGTCCTAATTTAACAATCACTAGAAAAAAAATCACTCATGCTTCTGACATGACAATGTCTCAAATAATTTCAGAAGTCCTATTGGTGTCGTCCTATTGGTGTCCTTTGGACAGAAGGAGCAGCACGTCAGCAGCTCATGAGTTCTCAAGAACTTAACCAGAACAATTTTCTAAAGCTGACTTTAGAATACCACACTAATTTACACTACGTTCTTCATAAACATGTGCAGAGTGTTTCTTCTGGGATATCAGAGAGGAGGTTTGTGAGGTTCTTGAAAGGCAGTAATTCATCTCTAAAATCTCTTTTTGTTCATTCTTTGAAAAAGAGCAGAGAAGTATTTTGGATCTCTCCGTCTAGATCTGCAGCAGCTGCAGATCTGAAGGGCACTTAAGACCTGATCCAAAGGTCAGTCAAATCAACGAAATATGTATCTGATTACATGAGGAAACAAAATCAGTATTATCAGCTTAATCCTGCTTCTATGGAAGTCAAATTTCAATGGAAACACTATCCAACGCTTAGGCTACTGGTTAGTCCTCCACTGAATACTTTTTGGTGATTTTAGTAGGTGCTATTTAACTTAAAACTCCTCATGCATAAAGCATCTTCAAAGACTTGGTATGAGTAGCATCTTATTAACTTTTTTGCTGTTAAAATTAGTCTCCTAATCATTCTCCCAATGCTTCACAAGAAGACATCTGCAGATCTAAGAGAAGGATTTCTGAGTCTGCCTCTTCTTCTCTACACTTGTGCTGTACTCACTGCAGAGCTTGAAAAGCATATTCACGTGAGAACATTTTCTTTTCTAAATATGGGCAACTGGTATGTTAGGCTGATTATTTTTCAGAGTGAATTTCTGAAAAGATATGATCCTTCTCAGAAGGTCAGGTATTGTAAGGTTAAGTCACACGAAGCATGTTTTTCTTCACCTTTAATTTCCTATTTTGATGCATACAACTAATAGCTATGTTGCACTAAATGTAGATTGATTTTAACTTAGTTGTACACCAGAACTGACTTGTAAACACAAATCAAGGATCCAACACAATAAACATTTATGTGACTACTCTAACTGAAGCACAGTTATATAAGGATTCCTCCTCCATGAGTAAAAGTTGAAAAGTATAGGGATAAAGGCCTGAATTCCAAATTTGGTTATCTGAGACATTTGTAATTCAAAATTTAACTGCAAGCAGGGCCTAAAATTAAGATGGTCTATAGCCCATATATAAGTAATCTTTCCTTCTATTCTGAAGTATTAGACACACAGGCTGTGTTGGAATACAGGATGCCTAAATATAAGTCCTTAATAGAATTCTTAAAAACACCACTTTTTAATATTTTGTACTTTTTAAATTCAAGCCACTTCTACGTCATGATCAAAATACAGGATTCTAACATGAAAACGTATACAAATATCAGCATACAATCAGGACTTGAAATGTAGTGTTTTCATGATCTTTTGCAAAAAACGCACAGATCTCTTTTTGTGTACAAGAGGTGTTTCAAAAACAGTAACCATTCAAGGCTATTAATCCCTTTGGGTGCATTTACATTATCATATCCTACTCTGTGACCTGCAGTGTGATAAAAATACTGATTGTTTCAAAACTTATGAAATGATGAGTAGTAGCTCTGCTTCCTCAGGAGTCTCATTCTCGCTATTCCCCTCTTTTGCTGTTTTGACTCTGTTTAAAAACACTAAGAAATCTGTGTGATAATTAACAGGCTTTTACTTTTGTTTATAGTGAGTGATACATACTTAGATATTGGATTAAATATTATAAATACACACACAGGGAGGGAGACTATGTTCTGGGCAAAGTATCTCTATTATCTCTGCTCCCCCAAGAAACACTTATCTAGTGGCACTATATAAGGAACCTCCAGAATTACAAAGGTTCTTATCTTTTCAAACTATTTGCAGAGATTAGAGCTGCTCTGACATGCATTTTCCAGCCTGTGAAATACTAAAACCAATAGTATCCTGCTTTTATTAAAATGCAAAAGCAAGCACTAAGAATCTGAGAAAATGCCAAACTAATGGTTAGTTGTGCATTGATTATTCATGTAATTTTATCTCTTTATGCATTTATCCTTCAAATTAAATGACAGGGGAAACAGTAGATGGACATGAAATCAGACAGTCTATGCAATTAACTCACCAAAGACACATAAATGTGTTTTCACTAGACACAGTACATGTGCCATTTTTTTCAGTTCTGGAGCATTCATACAATATCGTCTAGTGGCCTAACAATTCATGATTTTCTGTAGAGAATTTTCTCAATCTTGTTGAAAAAGGGGAGATTTTCTGATTTGTAAATTAAATGATACGTCCAAGGAAAACCCCTTAACTGAATTCTTCACCATATACACAGACTTGAGCTTGAGCTGCAGGTCTTATTTGAATAGGTACCAGCTAAGGCCAGATTCTACTCCATAGCAGAAAACGAACCATCATCACCATTCTAGACAGCCAACTCCATCCTATTTCCTCTTCTTTCACATGATTTAAAAGCTGGTGCTTCGCTAAGACTCAAAAACTGAGAGAATATGCCCATCCATCTCTTTCATTTTACATTTCCACTACCAGGGCTCTGGAAGCATTAGGGCATTCACAGTTCTGCACGTGTATTTACAGAGCAGAACAGGTTTACTCTCAGGTTGTTCATGTTCAATTAGTATTTTAGCAGAGTGCCAAAGTTTTTCTGAAGAAGTCAAGTCACAGAAAAGAGGCTTCATTTATAGCAGTTTCTCATTTAGCCAAACTTGAAGAGTTGCATGAGAAAAAGGAAAACACATTTTTCTAGCCTAAACTGTTGATTTGTAACAGTCTTAGAGAACGTATTAGAACATTTAATGCAGATATAAGTAAGAGAAATGCAAAATGAAAATGGAATGTATTAGGCAATAAGGCTGTTCCCAGCTCCCTGTACTATTATTATAAACCTGTTCCACTCATCCTGTAGATGTTCTGTATGTCTGGAGACAGAGTGGAGCCTCCTTCTAGCAGGCAAGTTCGCCTTGTATATAATTCATTTCCTGTCAAGTAAGAAACCTTAAGACCTAAAGTGGTTACTAAAGGCTTACGGGGGCCCAGAATTTCACAAGTGAATGCTGCCATTTGTCTCTCCTAATTACCATGAATTCTTTCTTTGTGCATTGAATGGAGATTGGATTAACACAGCTATTTTGTTTAAAAATCAGACCTCAGCATTGTCACTTGCAATGCTGTAGTAGCTAAATTTATAGTATCTTATCTTGCTGAAGAATCTTTGCTGTGTTCCAGAACCATCTGTTAATGTCAGCACAGCTATTGAAATAGCACAACTTCATTATATTGTTATTGTACGTACAGCATAACAAAAAAACTAAATAGAAGGTCAAATTCTGATTATGTGACTACATGTGTAAATCAAGAATATTTCCATTGAGTAAAATGAAAATGCTGGATATTTGGTCAGAGACAGAATTTATAGCTTAGTGTGGCACTCAGAAATAAGTGATTATAAATAAATACACAGATGCATATATGCATGATATAATACAAAACATATAAAATATTGTATCTTTGTATGGTTAAATTTCTCTTAAAAAGTAAACTAGGAAAGAGCAAGAATTCAAAGGAATTTTTCCATTAATTTACCACACAAGAAAAGTCAATATGGAGCCTAAACTACTTGACATAAGAATTCAGTTTGCTAATGGCATTCTTTATTAGGGAGAATATATTTTGCTTTCAAAACTTCTTTTGCAATCTTTTTCACCCATTCGTTTACCTCAGGAAAACTGACAATTGTGAAAACAGATTTCCAAAAATCAGAGAGCAGATTGTTTTAATCCCATGCTTTGCTACTACAATTAGTACAGGTTTTGTAAAATGGAGATGAGACCCATTACAAAATCTGTCCCGTAACATTTTCCCCTGCGTCAGAGATGGGATCAGTCTCCAATAGCATTCTTAGCTCTTCTGGTTCTAGTACCTTCCCACCCACTCAGGGCACTGAAATGGGCAGAGCTTCCTGGGGATATCTGCACATGTGTCTGAAACATCCAAAGCCTGAAACATGCCATTTCTTCACAAGACAGAAGGAAAGCATAGAGAGAAAGGATTTTAAACTGCTGATGGTCTGGCTTACTTCCCAGCACCAGCAAAGGAAACCAGTTTCTGTTATAATAAATGTATGGACACCCATTCACACAGATCTTGAAAGATCACTTGATACTGGCATTATTTTCTCATTAAAGACTGCTTTAAGGCATTTCTGACTGCAAAATAATTTATGCAAATCGTGGCTTATCTTTACTATGTAAGGATCAGCGTTTTTTGTTTTTTCTTTAACTTGCACAGGCTAGGGAAAACTCTCTTTGCCATTATGCCCATTGTATCACCTACTACTTCTCATATAAAAATGTCAGTTCTACTGCTGAAAGGAAAAACAGGAGATTATAAAGCACATTCATCACAATGCTGGAAAGGTACGTTTTATATTTGTAGAGAGGCATCAGGTACCTGTCTTCAGGGGCGTACTTGGATTTCCTTGAAAATACACAAATTAATGAATCCTGTGAATTAAAACACACTTGCACTCATCAGAAAGTTAGGATAATGGGGTTCCTTTCACTATGCTCCTTCTAGTAGGACAGTAAGAGACATCCTTGGCCATCAATTCCTGGTCTTTCTAGAAGGCTGTTCCAGAATTTCAGTCCTGTGCAGTCTGCTTGTTTCTATCCTATCCTAATTATTGGCCAATTTATATCTACATATTCTGGTGTAAATATCATTATCTTACTGCTTCTGGTTTTCCTATTTATTTCCTTAACCTCTATAGAAGAAAAAAAAAATATTTTATCCTTTGGTTTACCCAGTCAAGCAGTCCAAGGCTTTCTTATGCTTTTCTACATAATAGACTCTTCATTCTCCTAAATAAGCCCTCTTTATTCACGTTCCAAACTGAACACCATTCTCCAAGCAAGAATTAACAGAAATCTTCTTCATTACTAAAGGCGAGATCTTACGAGGGCCTTGTGCCTCAGTTCTCTATTGCTATGGGATCTATGGTGGACCATATCTGCCTTTCCCACAGCTACGACTACAAGTGTCTCTGAAATATAAAAATACAGATGACCTTGCTTTATTTTATTTACAAAGCTGCCTTTTCCTGAAAAGTGTTATTTCAAACATTAAATATAACCATTGTTTTCCAGACCTGCGATTTCTTTCTTTTAAAAGTAAATTTAATATTTTAGATTGCAAAGAGAGTGAATGTATTGAGAAATTAAATGTTTTACAAAAGATGAAGTAGGCAGCTTGAAGCTGTCTATTTATCACTAGTTTTAGCATATAGTTGCAGTGTTCCAGGATCATGCTGCCAAAGGAACAGCAACCTATTTTAGGGGCCGGGCCAGAAGGCAAGAAGTTGGCAAGGATATGCTTCTAAGCCTTGTCTTGTACATACAAATGCACATACAGGGAAGGGTACACTTCTCCGTCTCTCAGTGAGAAGCAGGAAGGACCAACCAAATACAGAGAGTAAAAGCTCCTGGGGAAGAAATACCATTAAGGGGAGCAGAACTTGTTGATGGCAGTTTTTAGCAGCTGCTAAAAACTTCCAGTACAGGCCTAAAGTGTTCTGTTCTCCCTTCTATATAAGCTTAATTTCTGTCTCTTAGAATGCATACGCCTTCTTTAGCCTCTTTTTAATGGGGCTTATTATTAAACTATGATAAAAGAAGTGTAAAAAGGTTAGACTTCTTTAGAGAAAAAAATAAGCAGAAATGTACAACAAAAAGTGAAGAAGCAAAAAAAAACCTAAGTTCTCTTATTTTAATTCTGTAATAATTCAAGAGTACAAGGTAAATAAACGATATTGCAAGACAGTTTGTTTAAAGTAAAAAGATTATTATATTTTACAGGATACATAGTTAGTTCATGGAACTTGTCCCAGTACAGCACAGCAACTTAAGAACATTCAAAAAGAGTAGAATTAAACTGATAGCAAAAATGTCCACATTACGTTTTCATCCCCCACACTCTCTTTTCTAAGGTTTTTTGAAATAACTCACTCACTTATCCTAAGACTGACGGAGAAAATACGGCAAATTATCCTTCTGAAATGGTTGATAATGATGACTGTTAGGCAGTGTAGCATGATGCAGACAGAAAGAAAGAAAAGGAAAATCATTAAGCACAATATGCAAGAGCTGGGAACTCTGAGGAAGTAGTTGGCAAATGAACCTGTCTTTTTAAAAACAATACTTTATATTACTTCGTAAGGGAAAGCAGATTGAATTATATTTCCTTTTTATAGCTAGTTTTTAAAATTAGTGAATGACTTAATAGACTGAATACATTAGATGAAAATTGCTACTGTTTACAAAATCTTAAGAAAAAGAAAAGAGCAGGAAAATACATCATCCTTTCACCATACAGGTGGCAATTTTTTCATGTCCAGGAGAAGAGCAATCTATTGTTAACCCCACATGAAACCAGATTGAGGAATGACTCAGACTTACATACATGTCACTGTTCTCCATTTTGGATTATTTCCAAAACTGTGTGGGAAAAAAGAAATCTCATCTTCACAAATTTTGATTTTCTATACTGTCAGAGCTCAGAGCTTGTGAGTAGATCAGTACTGCCATCTTAATGGAACTGAAAATCAAACCCAACCAGTCTAATTCAGTATCTGCATTTTCTTGTGCAAGTAAACACATACTCGAGAAAACAGTCAATCTGAGGGATTTAAACTATTGCACAAAATTAAATTAAAGTATTTCTCATCATTCTAATTGGAATATCCAGTTTTCACATGGCTTCTCTCTTTACAATTGTACTGCAAGCACCCCATTCACAGTGAGTTGTCTTAAACAGCGAAAATTCTTTTCACTTTCTTCTTTTCTCTAGACATGATCTTTAAAAGGATAGGTAAAGCAAATTCATGGTCACTGCCTGATCCTCCTGTTGTCTTTTCTACAGCAGTTTAAAAGCTTCAGCTGAGTGCTTCCCTGCAGGAATACATAGGCATAAAAGCGGACAATTTGCCAGTGTACCATAACCGCTCGATACAGTGAAATCTCACTCTTTCTATGAGCTCCAATAGCAGATGAGAAAAAGAAGAAAACACTTCAATACGAGGTAATTTCTGCAGTGTTTTCTTTCATTTTTTTTCATATTAATAGAATGTTATAGAATGAATATAATTCCAAACCTCAAAAGAGAGGAAATTCCAGAATTAAGATTGACTTTTACTGCACAGGTGCTGCGGTTGGGCATTTCCTGAACATCTGTTCTACAAAACTCTTTCTTTTTAATATAATTTGCAAATAACACTTTTAGTGAGTGCCTTACACGAGGTAATCCAAACCACAGCTTTAGGCCTGGACCCATTCTCTGGCCTTAGGGTAAGTGGTACAGGATGGCTTGCATCCATGCAGTTAAATTCTCTCTCTTACCTACAACAGGGTGTCACTCCTATTGCCTACTGGAAACATTTCCTGGCTTGTACTATTCTTCAGTTGAAGCTCAGGCACTGGCTTGGAGAACGCTAGCTGGCTGGACCAAAACTGTGCCAAATGGAGTGCTAAAAATTAAACAGCACAGACAAGTGCATGCCAGTACTTGAGCCCATGTTTTGTCTCTTTTTTATTAGCGTACACATTGCCAGGAGGTTGGGCAGGAGGATCAAAAAGTAGAAAGAAAGGAAAGATCTATTTCTGGTAAAAGATAATTTTGGCCCAAGAACAAACATGTATAAATTAACCGTGAATATGCTAGACTTCAAATTAAAAGAAGATTTCCAATCATGAGATGAGTCAAATTCGAAAACAACATTCCCATAGAATAGTATTTCATGTACAGAATAGTAGAACACTGGAAATGGCTAAACCATGAAAAGGATTGAATGATAGCATTTGTTGTGATGGCAGGGGACTAGACTCAATCTAGGGAGTCCTTTTAGTCCTACTTCCTACATTTCTAATGCAATCAGACTTCATCAAACAAAAAGTGATAACACAATATCGCTTTGAAGTCTGATACCTGATACTTTACACCTCTCCTCAGACTAAATGCACTACACAAAAAGTTTGATTTCATAATTTTTCATTGAACAGGAATAGTCTCACTCAGTTTTCCCTGTAAGCAGTGAATATTTATATCTAATCCCACTTACATAGCTTTTTGTTTTCAAATGAATCCATTTTACCATAAAATTCTCTAGGGTTGTAATTACTGTGAATAGAATGACACAGACTAATGTAAATCTAGAAAAGCAGGAAACAAATTTGGGAACAGATATACTTATTTCTCATATATTATCACCTTTAAAATACTGGAATCAATATACAAATATAACAAGGAACTACTTAAGCACAGTACAAATAAAAAAATATATTATTTTGTTGTTTGGAAACAGAACTATATAAGCAAAATAACATGTTTTTTGGCAATTGTATAACTATAATTAATGCATTAGGCTACACAAACTGATCTCATGACAGGTAAACAACTGGATTTTAGACATAATAAGGAACGGTTGTCTTGTCCTGTAGTAACCATCTAGTTGCATTGTAGGTCTCCAAGATGATGTATCAGCTCGATTCTGCCTACCTCAAACATTGCCTAGCATTGTGATTGCAGTGCGTAATTGCTTTCTTTTTCTCCCAAAACAGAAAACATGTAAGGGAAGTAAAAAAATTTTAAAAAGCATATTGCAGGAAGAATTATTATTTAATATAAGGACTAAAGTGCTTTGTGATGTTATAGTCAGTATAGATTGTACTGTCTGTGAACATACTCTTTGGAAGCATAAGCTCCAATAATTTTGGACAGCCATGCTAGCGCCTCTTGTGTAAGCTCGTCTGTAACTGGAGGTCCGTGGATACTGAAACGTCCCCCACTAGAAACGTGAGGACAGAACTTCATCCCTAAGAATCCTATCACCTACAGCATCTTTAAGAATCAGTATTTGTTGGATAAATAACTACTAAAAACCTGCATTTTTCATCTGCTATATCAGTGGGCATTTCACAGCAGACCGTTGGCAAGCAGCATTTTCTTCAGAAAGACAGTATTCTTCAGAGTTAGGACTACTAACTGCATCTGTTGAACAGAGACTGGAGCACTGCTCTCCAATTCTCCAACCAAAACCCTGGAAATAAATTGTCCTTGCAGGCTGGATACGCCATTGTTTCAGAAAAAGAACGAAGAAGTTGTTTGGACTCTGCTAGACTTAGCCTCCCCAGTGATTAACACATATCCACAAGCAACTATGCAGAGCAGCTATCATTCTGTGGTTGAGGAACTGCTGGTTTGTCATTCAAGATGCATATTTTGGCCTCTTTCTGATTGAACACCAAGATCAGAGCTGATGAGCACCATTTATTCCTGCAATCTCCCTCACCATAGAAAGAAAACCCAGGCATACAAGAAGGGGAGTCACAGCATACTCCAGTTGGTCTCCCTGATCTGGGCAACTGGGTAACTTTCAAGATCATACATATAACTAATTTCTCAAAAGCAGATCTATTGCTTTTGCCTGCTATCCCAAATGAATCAGACCTCTCTTAGCACAGACGTGAAAAAACAAGGGAATTGTGACTGGGAAAAAAAATGGCCTGAAGGCCATCAGAAGCCAACTGGGTGATGCGAAAGATTGTGGAACTCTGGCTGCAACTCCTTTCACCAACTGAAAATTCCCCCCTGCCAGTGAGATCTTCAGATGCTCATCTGAGACTGCTTTAAAACCTCTGTGTATTGAATGAATAGTAGAAAGAAGCTTTCACATAAGTTAGGAAATAGACATTTATTTTTTTAGCAGCTGCAACCATATTTTTACTGGCTTTGAAAGAGCTTTAACAGTCTCAGTGAAACTTCCCATTTTGGCCTTGTCTTTAGTGCCAAAAAACTTTCTTCGCAGCACAGCGTATCTATTGTACACTAATTATCCTGCTGTAAAGTCCTAATGGAAATAGTTATGTCATTTTATTGCAAAGTAAATCAGCAAAGGCACCAATGGACAGAAGCAGTTTTAGGCTTGCAGTAAAAAATCTGTCATCCTTTGTCTCCATCAAGATTTTAGAAAAGGATACTAGTCAGATGTACAAAACCCACTTTTTTTCAATGAAAGCAATGTCTCCTAGCTTAGTCTATCTGCTTATCTTCATAGCTTCTGCTGGGCAAAATAATCTCAAACACAACCGCACAACTCTAGCCTCCTTCACTGGCATTTTTAGCAGATATCATACGTTCTAAAGCTACCTGGCTCCATTCTTATGCTGCGTGAATTGCTGCTTCTTTTTCCTGCATCTGGACTGCAGAGTGCATTCTTTTTAGAGAAGCATTATATGAGCTACTGAACTTCTCATGCTGCCATTTCAAGAAATGATTGTATTAACTCCTTTAAAAAAAAATTTGGAAACATCTCTTTTCACCCAGAATACTGCATTTACCCCCAGACTATCAAGCAAACTGACCAGTTACTGAGTATACCTTATAATAATGTAATTATCTCTAAAATACCATTCTATATTAATATATTATGGAGAATCAACTAGTTACAAGAAAACTGCTTTTCTTATTTTTTACAACTAGATTGCCTGAATGAAAAAAAAAATGCAGCTGAATCTTATGTTCTTATGATGCTCATTGGAATAAAAGTGGCTCCTCAGTGGTGTAGATGTCCCCACGGATCTAAGTCTTGACTGAGTCATTCGCCTGCTAATTAGTAATACAGAATAACCACAAAACTTCTCCCTGTCATTTGTATAAAGCACAAAGGATTTATGGTGATTAAAAGAAACCGGCAGTCACTTTGGTAATTCTTACGCATAGGAAAGTTCAATTAGAAATTCAAAATGAGTACTTTGATCCAGTATTAAAATATTACTATTCAGTTGTGGTTGTGCTCTGACATTAAAATATATGACTTCTCAGTCACAGAATAACATGTAAAGCAACTTGTGGTAGAAAAAGATAGGGAAGATTACTTAAGGAATTAGTTATTTCAACATATGTCCTCAATATCAATGTAATTCGTGTAATTTCTGTAAATCTTTCATATTCTTTAGGGTTTTTTTTCTTTAGAAAAGTGATTCCTCTACAATCAAATACTTCCGTAGATAAAGCCTAAGGATGTTGGAGGGCACTCTTTGTGTTTCTTGGCTCTATACACTTTAACTCGTATTTTTTTATTTCTATTTAATTTGAAATCTTGTATCTATTACTCTGTGTCTCTAAGAAGCGCTGCAGAGAGGAGTTAACTGAATTAACTTAGTGCAGACTGAGACCCTGTGCCAACTAAGGCCTCTGTGTACTCAGCTTGCTTATCAGTGTAACAGAGTTGTAAATGGGAATAGTGCAGTACATATGTACAAACTTTGTACGAACTGTTTTTTGCCCTTACAACTTAGATGTTTTCATAGGAGAACTTTTTCTTCTTTTCAAAACTCTTGTAGAGAGTCTTTTAGCTCTGCAGTGCCTGTTGCTGAAGCCAGATCTGGTTCTATACACTTCTAAATTCTGGCTATTGCAGCCAGAAACCAAGCCATTGACACACTAAGTAAGCTCGTCATTCCTGAGGCTGGAGCTTTATACAACACAGCAGACAATCCATTAAACTCTAGAGTAAATAGCATTTAGCAGACATTTCTCAATTGCAGAAGATGGTGAGACTCCTACATTCACAGCAAACTGGAAAGACTTCATTCACACTTCAATTGGTGCTATTTCCATATATGCAGGGTAGTACTCCTGGTGAAGGACAATCCTGCTCAGTTGGTGGAATCAAATCCTATGAAGATGAGGAGCAGTATTTCTGTGGCCTCTCTATGAAGAAATAAGTCTTCACAGAGCTGTGTGAGGAGCCTGTGTTCACCCTCAAGTGCTTCAAAATGCAAACGAGGTAGACCATAAAAAGACTGAATGTGGTTTGTAGTTGTGCTTTGGAAACCAACACACTAACGGTCCATGGCTAATCAGTTCTCTTACCTGGTATACCTGGTAAGTCAACAGCCTGCACTATGTTGGAAATGGTCAAAGCTAATAAAAACATGCTTCCTAACGGGTTACGGACATAAGTAATGAATGTGTTTAAACTATTAAACTTGGAATTCCAGAGAAAAGACTTCCTAAACTGCACCGAGGCCAGTGACAACAGTAATACGCTTGCAAACTGCCAGCCAAAAGGAAGAGGGCACAATTCCACTATAGGTAGACTTGGTTAAACAGAAGGACAGGTTCAGGAACTCAGATTAGGGACAGACAAAAAAGGTGCATGATACCAGAAAGGTAAAGAGACCTGAAGAAGCTTAAGAGTCGTATTTCTCTTCATGACATGGTTATTGATAAAGTGACTGGACACAGAGCATTCACTTACACTTTCCTGATATGACTAATAAAGCCCACCGACTGCTTGAAACAGTCATATTCTTCAGGTCCTTTTACAGTAAAGAAAGAAGATAAATTTGTTGGAGAAAGAAAGCTGATTGCACAAGGCCTCTGATGAGTGTTTGCTATGGCTCTCTCTCTCACCACAATGACTCTTTAATCTAAAAATTGTTGGATCTACTGGATCTACTGCTTTAAAAGACTCACTTCTTCCCTTTCCTTTTTTTTTTTCCTCCAACTGATGATCCAATATGGTGGACTGTGCTGAAGCTTAGAATGCAATCACACCAGCAGTGCTTTCCATAAGGTAGGTAACTACACAGACTGCTTTTTCACACTTTCCACTGTTTCTCCTTTGGAGACTAAACCAGTCATCTGTTCTGAGGAGGAAGTATGCCATAACATTTTAATTTCCTGGATCTATTTACTAAATGCATATACAGGGGAAGCAGTATGGGTTGATCACCCCTAGGTAATACACAAAATATCCTTTCAGTGAGTGTGGTCTTTTGCTGTTGTTGTTATGGACTCCCTCCCTGTTACTGCCTATCATCTACTTGATCTGCTTAAATTATAACCTTTTAAGGCAGAGGCTATTATTATAGATATAGCCTGGTGAAGCTCAGAAAGTAACACAAGAACTCCAAGGAAATGAACGGTAGTATTTGAGAAACGCAAAAACTGTAACAAATGCATCAGTTATCTGATGCTCTGAAAGAAAATTACTAATCCCTTTTTCTGGATTGGATACAGAAGCACAAAGCTTCTGTCCTAAATCAAAACCTAGATATATAGTGGAGTTGGGTATGGGTGTGACAATTCATAAAATACATTTCAGTGCTCGTATAGCTCATCTTTACTTTGGCGAAAACCCTCATCTTGTGAAAAATTGGAAGTCTTTGAAACAATGCAAGTCTAGGTTAAAATTAGGCAACTTTTCTGATGTAGTATCTTATTGTGGAAATGACCATTGATTTGGGCAGACGATTCTTTCTTCATCCAGACCTAATGTGATCTTTAATCAGTACTAAAGACTGCTGTCTCAGGAAATGCTAGTTCCATAAACCACTCTTCCTGCTACTTAATGCACGCTCAAGATTCAGCCTCCAGGAGCCTGACAGCTGTCCTCTCAGATGCAGACAAACGCGAGGGTGGCAGTGCCAGCAGCGCCGTCAGAAGCAATAGCATTGCTCTCCCAGCCCACTGTTACTCTATTATTTCTACAGTGCACATATTTTAACAGCGTGCTAAAACACCTGCAGGAGCACCTTTGCATAAGCATTAGGAGGCACTGCTCCACAACTTTTCTGCGGCTGGAGCAGGTAAAAAGAGTTTCTAAGCTTTCCTTAAGACTCTTACTACAGTGCCTACTTTTATTAGTTATGGAAAGGCAGCACTGAAATGGAAATCACGGATCAGAAGCCTTCCACAGAGCGCTTCACGCACAGAGATGCAGAAGAGGTGCCCCCCTACCACACCGGCCGTTTGCCCGAAGCCGGCACTCAAACGGACTTGAGGTGACCCGATAGCAGAGGTGTCTCCCCAGGGCACCCCCCCCCCAACACACACACCCAGCAAAGCGCGGCGGCTCGGCCCCGGCCGCCGAGGGAGCCCCA